>NW_019417113.1:244195-332692 GCF_000390285.2 Anoplophora glabripennis
GTTTTAGTTAGTAATAATAATTGTAATTAGAATCTGTTTTACTTTTGTTTGTTTGTTTCAAATTCAATAGGCCTGATTAATAAATCTAGTAAATATAATTCCCGTTTGTATTCATTCTTAACGCCGACAAATTTGATAAAATTCCGATCAGTAAAAAAGGGGTCCGCTTATCTTTTTGTGACCTACACTGATAAGACCGTTTATTTTGAAAGGAAAATAACACTACACTCAGAGAACTACTTTGCTTGAAATTAAGAGAAATATAACAGACCCCTGGAATTAAACTTTCTTCACTGCAGCTATCCCGAGTACTTACTCTAAACCGAGGGTAGGTTTCACGTGGAGTTTCCCCCACGTAACAGATTGGGAAACTGGCGCCCGAGACAAAAACCGAACAAAGATTTAACCCGGAGTACGTTCCTGTGACGTCACTCACCACCGCCGGCTGCCAACCACCGCTGCCGATAAACTAGTAGTCAAGGGTCGTCATAAAATTCGGCGTCCAAATAGGGACGTCAGTGACGTCAATAAATCTAGTAAAATTGGAATTCGAAATTACGAATTAAGATTCCGTTTAGAGTTGGTAGTATACCGGGGGCGGCCATAAGTAACGTAACTAACCGTCACCACCACCAGAACCGAAACCGCAGGAAAGTGCGTTACACTATCAATTTAACAATTTGATTTAATTCTACTTGGAACCTCTACGCTCTTCTCGTGGTTTGACGCGTTATTAAAAATATCGATTTTTATCTTTTAGTCTGTCCCAGCATAGGCTGGTGCCTCCCGGACGCGACAGATGACTCACACATCACGTGGCCCCGACTCTAAGTGAACTTGTTAAAAAAATATTGCTAAATTTCTCCGAAGGACGACGCTAACCTACTTGAGAGCCCTTAACATTCGATAATTTGTGTTGACTGAAATATTTTACATTTTGGCCAATCCGTTCCGAGAACTAACAAATAAATTACTACGCGTCCCGGCTTTTGTTACACATTGGTACTATAGAAAAATTCTTGACATGCATTGCAATAGGGACGTTCAGATAAGCTTCGCAGTAACGCCGTTGTACTACCTACAGTTTATATCAATCCGTTACCACCAGTAATTCAAGGACCAATCAGACAACAGTATTTTTGACAGAGCTCCGCAAAACATACAATACAGTAAATACTACACTAATTTTATATAAACAGAGTAGATAATATTTATACCATACAAGTACAAAGCAACAATACAACTGCAGTGCCATTGCACTAACGTTTATCTGAACGTTACTTTTATTCATCATATAATCTATAAAAAATCATTGCAGATACATGCATATAGGACATAAATAAATAATTGTAAATGCTCTATTTGGTAATATAAAGTAGGTGGTTAGTAGGTATCTAACTTCTTACGAACCATTCAAAAAAATAAAAACAAGTCCTATGAAATAAATATGAATTAGATTCTAATATTAAAATAAAATCACAAAATGGTAAACTAAGGTTAGTTAACCTTCTTAAAAATTTGACCCCTAACAATGTTTAAATCTGGAACAGTGGGATAAACGAACATATCTTGTTTTGAACCGGCCTGCTTTCGAAGTGTTATTTTGTTTTTCAATTTTGCCAATAATAAAGAATCTATCCCTTTTATTCGTCGTAAATTTAACTATGCCAAAATCGCCAACACACGGTTCTTGATTTTGTAGAAATTCATAGTCGTCATTGTTTGATGTTGATAGTCTGTCTTCTATTCTATCCTCCACTATTTCCGAAGAATTAGAAAAGTCAATATCTTCACTGGATAAAACGTCATCTTCTAAGTCATGTTCCACGAGGGGCAATGTTAAGTTTTTTCCCTTTTTTGGGAGTTTGTTGGTCCGTACCTGTGCGCAGGTCTAAAATGGTATCAGTCCATACGTTTTCATTCTCATTAAATAGCGGCTCTTCTACATGTGTGGAATTTTCTTGAGAAGGACACTCACAATCAGATCAAAGGACACAATTCCGCATTTACTGTTAGTCGCGGACTTAGCTCCTATTTTGTTCAGGGTGACCTTTACCATTTCAGGAAAAATAATTTTAGTGATTCTTGGTTACTGTCATCATGCCTATTTGCACAGGAAAGTACAGCTCTTAAAGAAAATTTTAAACTCAAGTCAAATGTCTTTGTCAAATGTCTGTGATAAAATAGTTGATTCAAATCTACGGAATTTTTCCAAATTTTTACGTGTCTTTGTTTACTGAACTAAATTTTGGCAAAGAAACGAGGTATTTTCGACAATTTGACTGGCCTATAAAAGTCCTCGACGCATGCACTATTTGGTCGATACAGCGCCCAATTTCCTTCTTCAAGGCGTGGGTGGTCGTGCGCTTATTGGCATAAACCTTAGACTTCAAAAAACCCCAAAGAAAAAATCCAACAGCATTACATTGCATGATCTGGCCGACCAATTCTAATCACCAAAGCAGGAAATTACATGACCAGGAAATGACTCATGCAATAATTGAATTGTTTCTCGGGCTGTTTGGTATGTGGCACGGTCTTGTTAAAATCACATGTCATCTACACACATCCATATTTAGGCACAAATAACTAGATTATCACCGTTAACTGTTATTGCCTATTATTTTCGAAGAATGGTCCGATGATGCTTCTAAAATCTGCACGAAACAGTGACACGTTGTGGATGCATTTGTTCCTCAACAATCAATCATAGATTTTCTGAGCCCTAAATGCAATAATTTTGTCAATTAACAAAGATATTAAGATGAAAATGAACCTCATCGCTGAAGATTATATTGTTCGAAAAATCCACTTGTTGCTCCACAATCCATTCTACGAACTTTCTCCGCTCTGCGTAGTCAGTACGCTTCAATTCTTGAGTCAATTGAACTTTGTTAGCATGATGATGCAAATCTTTCGTGAGAATACGCTGTAGCGACGTCAAAATGTCCAATTCTCGACCACGCCACGGTCTGAATTGATGTTCCTCGACTCTCAGTAACACTCTCACGAACTGCTGTTACGCTGTCCTTTTTTTTCGATGGCAACACTTTACCGCATAAATGACACAAAATTCATATCTTGGGTACCTATATTTTGGGACACCCTATATTTTCTAATGGAATAGTATATATTATTGTTATTTAATGTAGGTACTAGATATTTTTTCTCATATCCTTAATAATTTTCATCAGAGGACGCCTCTATTACGTAACTATCACTGTCATTTTTTACATTCAAGTAAAATAAATAATTTTTCTAATCTTCTAAGGACCGTTGCATTTACGTAAAATATATTTTTCAGGGGTTTTGAGAAACTTTGCAGTACCGACGACAAATGGAAATCATTTCTAGACACCAGAAAGGTCTTGGAGTGGATGGAAGGGATCGTTCAGAAAGGCCTAAATTACTTTAGACCGGATAATAATTCTTGGTGTACTTTTGGAAGTGAAGAGTCACTTTATGTGAGAGATATTTTTTAGACACACATAGGTGTTCCAATATTTCATCGACAAAATTGTACAGGTAATTTTCTGATCAAACGCATTTTTACGATGTAATGTGATAATGTTTTATTATTACTGTTTTAGCTATTTTCACTTATTTTTCCGAACATTCAACACTTTTTTAATATCCGACGGAACGCATGAATCTTCATGCCTTGTCTTATTTTTATAAAATTTTGTTGGTGGGATGTTGCAACACCTTGTATAGTGATGATGATGATTAGCCTAACCTTGTTAGTTACACTCTGCATAAAACTAAAAATATTCACTTAGGCATATGCAAAAATAAAGATTATTGAAATATTTTTCAGGTAAAAAAGTTTCGCAAAAGTGGTCCAGCTTTCACTTTGATAATAATAGGAGAACTCGATGGTGAAGAGGTAAAGATGGACGTGGATATAGTGACTTGTTTTGAGTTTGGTCAGGATAAGTGGCCTAAGGATGGTTTTAAAGTATATTCTGACAAATATGGATTTAATTTGGTTAGCTCTACATCCTCTTTTTATTTCTTAATATAAACATTTTTTTTCAATTTTTGCTCTCTCTCTGACAATAGAACCTTTATAGAAATTAAAAAATTTACTTAAATGACATTTATGACGACATTAATACAGGGAGTTCCAATAATACTCGTAGTTGACAAACTTCTATGACAGATTTTGAAAATTCCTTGGATCATAGATTGTTAAAAACTTAAAAGTATATTCGTATTGCTTTTTTTTTTACTTTTAAATAAATGTACTCTATGTGAAATCACAAAAAGAATACTATTTTGGTATTTCTATTCTTTGTGATAGTTATACACCATCACTGTGACGGCACTATTTCCAAAACATCCTATACAGGGTAGCCCATCGAAAACGTACCGCAAGGCATTACAGGGTAGTAATGAACTTTTCGGCAAAATCCAAAAACAGGAAAAGTTTGCTTCTGAGGGGGACAACTTTTGGCGCAAAAAGCATAGCAAAATCTTCAACCCCCTAAGTGGGGGCGCCATCCCCCAAATTTTTTTATATGGGAATGGGGGTCAAGTGGGGGGTCATTAGAAAGGGCTCTATACATCGATTCTTACTTTTTGAAAATTGATTCATTATTTTAGAAAATATGCAGCTTTGAAAATACGAACAATATTTTTGACGAGAAATGCGAAAATCGATTTAATTTTACTTCAAAACTTACGGTATTAGTCAAGTAAATGCTGAAAATGTTATATATAGAGAATTAAAAGCCCTTTCTAATGACCCCCCACTTGACCCCCATTCCCATTTGAAAAAATTTAGGGGATAGCACCCCCACTTAGGGGGTTGAAGAATTTGCTATGCTTTTTGAGCCAAAAGTTGTCCCCCTCAGAAACAAATTTGACCTGTTTTTGGATTTTGCCGAATAGTTCTTTACTATTCTGTAATGGCTTGCGGTACGTTTTCGATGGGCTACCCTGTATATTGTTCATATTACAACTTCTACTTGACTAACGACCGATTACAAAAACGCGTTTGCATTTGTTACTTAAAGACATCTTGTTTAACACGAATTTAACACATCTTTAAAAATGCAAGTACTTATATAAGTCTATGCTATTAAATTTGCAAATTGGTGTTATTTGAGCGTTTCCTGTTAAGCAATACGCATTTTTGTAAAGAGCTTTCATAAATGATTACAAGTCACCTGGCCGCCGAGCTTAGACAACCAACATCGCACGGCTGGTACTGTCAACTAGAAATCCCTAAATATTAGGGTCATCCGTAATGCGATCGCTGATTGGTTGAATAAAATCTCGTAAAAAATTACATCAATCACAACCGGTGAAATAGAATGTTATGTTTTAATGTAATCTTGATCTTTTTTTTTAATTTTACCGAAATTTAATTGCCAACGTGAAGGAAGTAAAATTACTGGTCATGGGGCTTGTAAAAATTTATAAAGGCCCTGTATTCATCCCTTAATTAATATTTTAGTCTGAATTTTTCGTCGTACCCAAAAAACCGAAAGGGACACCAGAAAATGATACCAAATACTGGCGATTATCCTTCCAAATACAGGAAAGGGATTTTATAAATAACAAGGGACACCTAAAACCTGCATTAAGACTATTAAAGGTAAGCTACTTTACTAAAGATATTGTAAAATATACATCATTGTCTAAAAGCTAGTCCAAATCTACATACGTTTGCCCGCGGACGTACAAAACATTTATAAAACCTGCATAATATAGGATTGAAAACACAAGTGTTAAATTCCACATGGCAAGATCTGGCATTTAGGTTAGTTTGTTTAGAAAGAGGGCCTGCGTAGAGCTTGTAGACGTAGGATTTAAACAGGTAAAAATCTGTCTTTCTAAAAATGTTAAAATAAGCAGGGCGGTCCATTGAAAAAAAAATGCCGACAACGCAGTATCTCTAAAAATAAAGTAGATGTTGGAAATTAAAGTACGTCATTGAAAATTATAAAAAGTACTACAGGTAACGTTTAAGGTATTTTTTCATCAAACTTATGGTTCACCCTATACAGGGTGGTCCGAATTTTATGCAGGAAACTTCGACGGTAGATAAATCTCTTTAAAATAATATGTGTTTGCCTTATAAACATAGGTCCGGAACGGCCCCGTTTTAGAGATACAGGGTGTTGAGGTTTAAAAAAAATGATTTTTTGTTTATATCGCACACTACCTCACAGGTGGTGTAGAAAGGAGTGTAAATAATTTTGTTGATGTGCTTACAAATTGCACTTACTTTTAAACGTAAACAAATATTCTTGTAATGTTATTGTTAGAAGTGTCTGCCACAAGGGGATTGTATTGGTATGAATAACTTGAGAACGGCGAATCTTAGGGAAAATATTAAAGTCACCTTTTTTACGTATTTTGTGCATTAAAATATAAATCAGTTACAATGACATGTAAAAAATGCAGTGGCGTAGGTTTTTTTGCAAAGAAAGGGGTGACCGCTGTTCAGTTGTAGACCACTGGTTGAACCTTTAAAGCTCATATTTCAGGGAATATAAGGCCTACTATCATGCATTATATGTACCAAATTTTATTGAAATCGGTAAATAGATTCCGGAGATATAAACAAAAAATCTATTTTTTTTGACAACTTCAACACCCTGTATCTCTAAAACGGTGCCGTTCCAGACCTATGTTTATAAGGCAAACACATATTATTTTAAAGAGATCTATCTGCCCTCGAAGTTTCCTGCATAAAATTCGGACCACCCTGTATACAGATGTTCCGATAAATTTGCCCAACCCTGTATAACTCTGTTCAGACTCCTTATTTGGTACATGTCTCTTTTTACTCCAGTGGTGTAATGCATTTCCTGAATTTGTAAGAATTTGTTAGAAAATAACACACAATAACAAGAAAATACTTTTTATTTTGGCAAAAACGAAGTTCTCAGTATTTTGCAAGTTTATTGTTAATAAAAATCTTATCGACATCCGGGCAAACTTCTACCCAAAAAATTCGTGTTCTGCAGCTGAAAATACACAAAAAAACACTTGGGTAACTCCATCTAATTGAAGGAGGCAATTGGGATCACCCTGGCTAAAGGACTAATAGTAGAACCGTTTTAAGATTGCCATTACGTCACGCGTGTATCCTAATATCAAAGACAGTCGTTGCGGAAGTGTATTCATTATTAATTAATTATGTATCATTTTTTTGGCATATTTTCATATCCAGTAACACCAGTATTAAAATTTGCCAGAAATCTAGATTTGGGAATTGTCAAGATGACATTTCAATTATATGAAAACAGTGACTAATTTGACTAGGATTTTTCGTCTTAGTTCATACGAATATTGCTTGTGACGCAATGGAAAAGATACAGCGGTTTTAGTTTAGTAATGACAACACTAACAAGATGATTTGACATTAGGTCACTTGATTCTGAAGAAAAATATGTTCTTATCGCACAGTACAGTGACTTTTTAGCAGCGGAGCTAAGATGAAGTTACACTTTTCGTTCTAAAGAGAACTTTTTAAAGTCAGTGGCGTAGAAATATTTAAGAAAAAAGGGATCCGGCTTCCCCATATCTCCGCACCTGGATTGCACTCTTAATCCATTGAAGGCTTCAGGTTATGAGAGGTATGTAGTGTAATATTCGTACCAAATTTGGTCCTATCGTTTTCAAAATATTTTAATTCTGTCAACTTTTCAACACCCTTTATCTCACCAAAACTTTAGGCAAAAATTTTATATGAAGTACTCCTACTAATTTTAAGTGTTCTATCTGCTGGCGCTATTTGTAACCTTATTTTTGTTACACCCTGTATAAGATTTATAAAACAGAATTTATTTTAAAATAATTTTTTTCTGGAGGAAATTTTCAACTTGAATATGGAAACACAGGATGTTTAAAAGTTCCTAAATGCTTTCTAAGAGTAATACAGCTTTTATGTGGATATAAAAACATAAATGTAAGACATGTTTTAAACAGTCATAGGTATAGTCTTTCCGAAGTCAGTTGAACACGTAAAAAAATGCCTGGCAATAAAATTTAATGACTTTCATAGGCGTCCCTAAAAAAGTTTTCTGCTAAGGGTAAAAAATTATAATAATTTATATATAATGTGTAGAAAATTTCTGTTATATGTTCATTTGGCCAACAACATATTTTAATTATTTATGTCCTGAAACAATTTTATTATATTGATGGTAAATTTCGTTTTGTTCCGGTTCAAAAGGTCTCCAAAATACCATGTAATAACATTAGTAAACAAAATATCCCTCTTATTTCTCCCTTTCGCCATTGTAATATGAATGATTAATAGAATGGTGCCTATAATAAATTAAAGCTATCTGAATCACACCAAATTTCGCATTGCTGCACTGCACTGCCAGGCGACTTGTCGACAACTGAGATTTATGACGCAGTCGACCAGAGCAACTATGGGTGAACGCTGTTTGCCCGCACGCGCATTCCTCAACTGGGCATATACATTTCTACCACCTGCACGTTTAGTTCGACCAGACCTGTATATGAGTATGACTAAATAAATATATGGGAACAAGTTTTTCAAATATTTCAATGCCGAACTGCGTAGCGACCGAGCCTGGTACATACTGTCAAGTTCTTGGTTCTTCAACTGAAATCGGAAAGACTATACCTTTAGGGGGCATTTTAAGAACTATGTTCATATAAACTTGTTTCTTATATTTTTGTGAATAGAATCGCTATAAAAATTAAATTAACGAAACATCCTGAATTTAAATATATTTAAGATCTGTATCTCGTTTTCTTGCAGAAACTACTTTACATTTCAATAAATAATTACATAAGTACATAAGGAGTGTCATTTTTAACAAGTATTCTATTTTAAAGTAATGAAAATTCAAACATTTCTGTTTTCAGAAAATGAGAGACACGATGCAACACAAACAAGTATCCAGTTACTATTTAAAAACTGTGGTTTTGTGGAAAGTTCTAGATTGCGATTCATCTTTTTTCAGTGACAATTCGTTGAGTTACGTTTTCATGCATGTAAGTATACCTACATAATACAAAAATGTAATATAAAATGTTAATGTCATTATTTTAGATTTTAAAACAATATCAAGCATGCTTAAGCAGGGAAGAAATATTATATTTCTGGAATGACAACTATAACTTCTTAGATTTAGTCAGTGGAGATGTGGCTAATATGAGTAACAGAATACGCCGTATTATTAATGACATTGAAGGGAACATGCCAGACAACCCAGAGGTTATAGTGAAATATATCTGTGAGTATACCTATAATCTAATTAAATTCTATTTATAGGAAAGCTCTTTTATTTTACTACAATACCAATAAATTAGTCACTATCAAATTTAAAATTTTAATTAAAAATTATATTTAATTGATTTAATTTAATTGATATTATTTATTACCAATGTAAACTTTTTACTGCAAATAAATATCCTTGCATATTTTTCTATTATATCAAATTACCTTTTTGTAATGTACAGTGTTTTCAGTGATTATACAGGGTCATTGATATCTACGGAAATGGTTGATTATCTCCTAAAGTAAGACAGCTAGGTATCGAAAAATCATAAGACACAAACGTTTTAGTTTTTTTAAATCTATTACAACAAAGAAATATTATGTATACAGGATCAGTCAAAAAGTCACGACGAAACAAAAGTTGCTTTTTCTTCAATGGAACACTCTGTATATTATTCCTCGTTTGAATTCCTCTCGAAATTCTAAACAAAATTCATTTAGCACATCCGTACCTAAATTAACCACTTTCGAGATATCGAACTTTGAAAGTAACTTTTTACACTACTCTCAAATTTATAAAAGATAAAGGGATCCAAATTATGGGTATTTATTTTTAAAATAACACAAGGAGGAGGATATGGATATGATTTCAATTTATTATTAGTTTTTTACAGAAAATAAAAAAGCATAATAGTTCAGGGTCGATAAAAATGCATGAAACGGAAAATTTTTTTTTTAAGAAATGTCCTGGATATTTTAAATTTTATGAAAACAATAGTTATGCCAGAATAAAAAAAAAGAAACGAAACAAGTTTTAATAAACAACAATTTTTTTGTTTGAAATTCTATATTTTATAAGGTGCTCAAAGTGTTCATTATTTATCTCCTTACAGTAATGAATTCGCTGAACAAAATTTTGTAGTGAATCTAAAAACGCTCAGCATGAAAATTTTTTCGAGTTTATACCTGTATCAGTTTTGTGAAGTTGTTAAAACTATAAACATGTACAACTTACGAACGAAAATTCTAAGCTCATCCCTGAAACTATCAAAAACCACAATGAAATATGTAACTTCACCCGTTTTCTTGTAATTAAAAAATATATATTTTACTTTTTAATTTAACAGCCCGCATTTCGAAAACGAAGTGTTTCCCACACATGCATATTGGAACATTTTTCATTAATTTGTGAAGTAGAAGTAGTAGAACCCACTAACATGTACGCTGTATATGAAAAGACTAATTGGAAAAGAATATTTAATTAATGTATATTTCAGTAACACCTGACGAGCGGAAGACTCTTTATCCTGAACCTAACCCTGAACCAAGAATTACGTACGAATGATACAACGTAAGTCCCCAGCCAGCTCCTGAGGCACCAAGTTGGTGTGTATTAATTTAAGAATGGATATCCATAGTTTTACTGCTAATAAATTTTATCATTCTTCTTAAAATAAAAACTGCTTTTACCTAACTTTTAATAAACGTGCCTCTTCAATGAAAGATTGTATTTTTAATTTAATCAAACACATAAAATATAGGTACCAATTTTGATAGTTAACAAGTCATAACAAATCTTTTGATAATTTCCAATAAGTAGTAAAGTTGCAAAGTACCTATAGTATAACCCTAGTGTAATAAGTGTCTTCTAATGACGAGGACAAAATAATAAGTTATTTTTCTACAAAACGTGCTGAAAAAGCCACTAGTTACTAAAAACAGAGTGTCATGATCATTGGTGTTTGCTTGTTGTAAGAGCAACATCTACAAAGAGTACGCACGTGAAGCGTCTTTTCCGCACTTGAAACCGAACTATGCGAAGAAACTGAGGTACTTCTGAGAACGACATGGTACCTACATAAGTTGCAATACGAAATCTTATGTAAAAATTAAACTCATTCATAGTATAGAAGGGATCAGACTATACATATACAATTTATTCTAGGAAACTCATAACCTACAATTTCTAAAATATGCCATTTATTCAAATATCTGTTATGAAGAGCGGGAAAGACAGACCGAGCGACGGTGGCTGGAACGCCAAGGCCAGTATGCGTGTCCCGAAACGCTGAATAGACTGATGATTGTTCATAATTTTATAAACATTTTTATATAAACAAGGTAATTCGATATAGGAATAGAAAAGAAGAATAAGTTAGTTAGAATTAAAGAGTTGAATAGCGAACAATAATTGAGAATGTACATTTTACCTAAAATAAAGGAAATTGTTGGCATAAATTATTTTTGTTTATAACATCAGAAGTGGGATAGTGTCACATGTCTTTCACCGAAAAAAAAGGAACGCATTTATAACAGAACTGCTATTAACTATATAAAGTGTGTCCCATTAAAGTGGTCAAGATAAGTGATGATGAAAATGCTTTTTAACAAAGTTTGCTGGAAAAACATATTGAAAGGAAGGTCAGTGAGATTTTTAATAAAAGTTGCACCCAACTCAGAGCAAACTTGGAGTCGGCCGACTTGGAAACTGCATTGATGGAACCGAGATGACAACACAATAACGGTTACCGGATGGCTTCAGAAAATTGATCAATTGGGAGAAATACACAAGTGGTCGGAATATCAGAAAACTAACTGCATTTATGCAAGAAAAACTGCGGGGATCAGCAAGAAGATGGTTGCATCGTTTGGAAGATTATAAGAAGACCTGGGTTGAGTGGAAAACAATATTGACGCTTGCATTTCCGAGATCCACAGATTATGCAACTGTGTTAGAGGAACTTGTTGCAAGAAAGAAAGAACCATGTGAAACCATGATTCATTATTACCATGAGAAACTGTCACTTACACAGAAGTTTAGGTTGGACAACGAAGTTACAATTTCCTGTGTGATTAAAGGATTGCCTTTAAAATTGCAGGCAAATGCGAGGGCTTTCAAATGTAACACACCAAATTAATTATATGCAGGATTTTTAGCGTCTCTCGAAAATTAGGTACAGCTACCAGGATGAACATGGAAAACTAAAGAGGCCACGACCTGAAAGACATGAGAAAGTTTCCAATAGATCCGGAGGTTGTTTTAATTGTGGCAAATTTGGACATATTTCAAGAGATTGTCGCATGAAAAGTGTTTTACGATGCTATTTTTGTAACCGTTTTGGACACAAAAAAGAAAATTGCAGA
This sequence comes from Anoplophora glabripennis, assembly GCF_000390285.2. Lineage (NCBI taxonomy): Eukaryota > Metazoa > Arthropoda > Insecta > Coleoptera > Cerambycidae > Anoplophora > Anoplophora glabripennis. Next base: position 256,554 of record NW_019417113.1, read on the forward strand.
GTTCGCAAACGCAATATTAATGAACCGAGTTCCTCTTCGAGAAACGAGCAAAAATCTGAAAGATGTTAACCAAATCTATGCGAAGCAGTGTTCCATTAATAACGAAAATTGATTGGTTTATTGGATAGCGGTAGCCAGGTTAATGTTATTCATACAGCTGCTGCCAAGAGGGCCAAGCTTCACCTGTATCCCGACTCAAATGTATTAAAGGCATTTGGAGGCAGTACGATAAAAACTGAGATGTCGGTAAAGTTTACGTTGCAAATTGACGGCGTTCAAATAGAGACTTCAGCTTTGGTGACTAGTGCAGATATGGACAATTTTGACATGATTGTCGGACAGTCAGTAATAAATGCCGCAGGTGTTTCACTTCTAGTATGTGCAGGGATTGCAAAATTGATCAAAAATGTCGATAACTGGTTACAAGACATTTTTGAGCAAGGAGAGGAAGTGTGACCAAAAATTAGTTTGTTAAAAGACTGTATACTGTATCCTCACTCAACGATGATGGTGGACTGTGAAATTAGCGATGTTAATGAAAAGGATGAAGTTTTGATGGAAAACAAACGCTTTCAGTTCGGGAGAAGTGTGATTTGTATTCCCGGAATGGTGTTTAGAGGCTCTCATTGTTTGGTTCCGGTTTCGAATCTAAGTACCTAATGAAGAAATACAGTGGAGAGGAGGCAGGCTGATTAGTAGAGAACTCAGATGTCAAGGCGGCACCGCTGTGAGAGATTACAGGGTGAGTTCTCTGAGCCATAATACTAAGCATGTTAGAGAGATTCGGATAGGTGAAGTAGACATAAATGCTGATTTAGATTCTGAGTCAAAAGGGAAAATTTTTGAAGTAGAGAATAAATGGCAGCATTGTTTTGCTAACTCATCTGCTGAGTTAGGAGTGGTGAAGGGGTGCCAGTTAGAAATCAAGTTGTCAGATGAATCGAAACCTGTATGTTTTCGTCGTTAAATGAACGAGCAATTGTAAGAGAAAAAGTAAACGAGTTGTTAGATTCTGGTATAGTCAGGGAGTCACAGTCTGAATATGCTAGCCTTGTAGTGTTGGTAAAAAAAAATGATGATTTTAGGTTGTATGTAGATTACAGAGCTTTAAATAAAATCACTGTTAAAAATATATACCCTATGCCAAATGTGGAAGAACAGTTAAATTTGTTAGGGGGGAAAATGTTTTTTACAAGCTTAGATTGTAATCAGGGTTTCCATCAGATATCAGTAGAACCAAATTCAATTAGCAAAACTGCTTTCATTACACCTGACGGCCAATTTGAGTATCTCAAAATGCCGTTTGGGCTGATAAACGCACCTTCTGTGTTCCAGAGAGCCATTCATAATGCTCTGGGGAAGTTACGATATGACCAGGTTTTGGTATATATGGATAATTTGTTAATTATTTCCATCAGTTTCTGTCGAAGGAGGCTTAAAATTACTCAAGCTAGTTTTCGAATTATTGAATGAATCTGGATTCAAGTTGAATTTTAAAAAATGTTCTTTCCTAAAAGTCACATACACCTTCTAGGCCATGAAATTGGGCCAAACGGTATCTCGCCAGAATTGGTTAAAGTAGAAGCAGTCAAAAACTTTAAGCAGTGCTTCTGAAAGAGATATTAGAGATAGAGAGGTCTTAATTGATTTATTGGAAAGTTAAAGAAAGATATAACGGTGTATTTTGTTGTTCTGTTGTAACGGATTTGATGTCAAGATAGAGATAGTCGAACAGGACGACTTAAAAGGTAACCTGTGACAGTCAACGAAAACATAGAATATATTGGTGGTGATAGTCGTATAGGACGACTTAAAAGGTAACCTGTGACAATCAACGAAAACATGGAATATATTGGTGATTACAGTCGGACAGGACGACTTAAAAGGTAACCTGTGACAGTTAACGAAAACAGAATATATTGGGGGTGATAGTCGGGCAGGACGACTTTAAAGGGAGCCATTGTCTGTGTTCAGAGTATAAGAATGCAAATGAATGAAGTATAAATAGACAGTACGTTCTTTGTTGCTTGTATGTCGATTGGATGCCCTGGCCAGGCGTCTGCCCCGACGTACTGGTGGTAAAACGTATTACGGGCGTGGTATACAGATTGTGTAACAGAAGTATAGATCTATCAAATGACGAATGGCAAAGCACAGCACATATTTTCACATTCATGCTGACTAAATGATTAGGTATCTTGAACTTGACATCAGATCCTCAACAATAAATATATTCGAAACAGTACACTGCCGCTAAGTTCCCTTTCTAGTCCAGGCCCAAGGAATTCCCGAGGACGGGAATATACAGGATGGCCGAAATGTTATGAAGAGCGGGAAAGACAGACCGAGCGACGGTGGGTGGAACGCCAAGTGAGTTAAGTTTGTTGTCCGCGAAACTTAGTTTTTAAAAAGCACAATTTACTTTTTACAACTTTATTCACTACGGCACAACTGTTACAATTGAAGCATAGCCTTCGGCTCCAAAAAGACTAACTTAACTTTAATAATAATTTCCAGCTTTTTATATGATACATTATCAGAACTATAGAATATTAAAATTATCTAATTATTGGGGTTAGGGGNCTGAAAAATAAATGCCGACGGTCTCTCTGCCTAGGCTGAGACAACGTCGGTTATTAGTTGAAATTTTGCAATAAAAATTGCCGAATTCTTTTTATATATTGCCTTAATAAAGGCCGAAAATAACTTGTCTTGTAAAAGACAGGTTTTGTGGGGCTTCCACTTCACTGTTCCTCTCACTAGCACTCACTGCTGCACTGCACAAACTACGTCCGCACACTACGGCTGCTCGCTTGGAACTCTAGCGCTCTCGAACCTAAACCCGCCCGGTGTATTTATATGATCCTGCGGACGGGAGGCTCCGCCCCAAAACGCCGTCTAGACCAATCCCGGCCTACGAAAGTTGTACTGATTTAATAAAACTGTTTTTTTCTTTCAAAATTTTTACACATTTCACAAATCGTCGCCGCCGACGACAATAGGAGATATTTTTTAAGGTTATGTAGGCAATTCAGTTAGGAGATATTACTTTACACAATTTGAATACTAATACTGTAATGCTGCAGTTGGGTGGAGTTCCTGGCTTACGTACAACGATGCACTTGTTTATTTGGCGCTAAATTTGAAATTTCAGAAAATTTGCAGATAGGAGATATTGTCAGGACACCATCGATGTCATTTTTTGATGTTGCTAAACATTCAGGTATAATAATATTATTTATTTTTGTTTCTGGAATATATACGTCGCCGTCGAGGATAGAAACAGGTAGTTTAATAATTCTTTGTTTGGTTAATTGGTAATTAATTTGGAAATCTTTGTATTCAAAATAAAATGGAATTAATTTACCTTGTAAGTGTAATTTTTGATTTTCATAGTCTATATGAGCTTTTAAGTTTTTCATGACTTCTGATCCTATTATAGCATCAAATCTTTTGTGCCACGGGTTTATTTTTAAATTAATAGGTTAATTTATGCCTATTTCACTTAATAAATTTATTTTTATGTTTTTGTCTGAATGAATAGTTTTATGGAGTCCAGTTACATGAAAAGGTTCTGTGAAAAATGAGTTAGGAAATTGATTTGCTTTGTCGGGGTTTATTATAGAATCTGTAGCTTCGCTGTCGATAAGTACTTTTAAGTTTTTCTCCGGTAAGAAGAAAAATGGCAACTTTTTAACAGTCCCCTACACTACTCGACCTTTTCGCCAGGCTTCCCAATCTCCTCAGGACCCCAAAATTCACACTAGCTTAAACAGGTAAATCGTGATTGCCAGTCAGCTCTCCTCCAGCACGTCTAACTCTCCACTCTCCGCACCCCGACCTTTTCCGCCTCGCTCTTTCCTCACGCTCCCTTGACCCCATTGCAATATTTCCAACCAAACCACTGCCGTAACACACGCAACATCAGTATACCTTCAGGTATAATACTTAAAGCTAAATAACAAATATTGAATGGGTGGACCAAATAAGTGATCTAGCTCGAACTTTATTCACTACGGCACAACTGTTACAATTGAGGTATAGCCTTCGGCTTCTAAAAGACTAACTTAACTTTAATCATAATTTCCAACTTTTTATATGATACATTATCAAAATTATAGAATATTGAAATTATCTAATTATTGGGGTTAGGGGTTAATTATTATTATCAGCGTTTAGGTCCTAATATTTAATATATAATGTTATCATATTTATTATGTTAATTGAGTTAACTGCATATAACTAACTTGTATGATTTCTGTAAAATAATTTCTATAAAATAATAAAAACAATAGTTTTGTCGCAGTTTTTTTATTTTCCTCGTAATTATGTGTTTGAGATACTAATAGTAGTAGAGACTTGATGGTTTAAAATAAAAAACAGGTGGAGAATAAAAGTTACTTGAAAAAACATTTTTCAATTTATCAAATAAAATTAATCACGTCTTTCAAGTTGATTATCAATTATTGCTAAGGTGTAAGATGAAATAAGAGTAGCATAATTTTACTAAGAGGCTTCATTACTGCGAAACGCTAAATATTGAGGTTAGATTCAATATGTTACCCATATCTTGTGCTTCCGAGGTAACAACATCTTCATTGACTTAGAAATCATTTAGATACGACGCGCGCTCTAACATATTTATTCTTTTCAAAGATTACGGGTGTCTTCTCAGTTCTAATGATATAGTACGGGTACTCGTCTGCTTGATTTTTCTGCACGATAGCAAACATGTGTCATTTGTCTGGGCTGATATCGTGAGCTTAACTTTCCAGCTTCTCGTGAAATGTATTGTAATGTGATGTTTAGATACCCGTAATAAAAACTTGTAATCTATGATTGAGTATTATTTCTAACTTTTTAACTATAGACTGAATAAAGTTTGAAAACTATTGTATACAAATTTGAAATATACAGTAAAACTTGAACTATTACTGTAAGTTTGAAAATATTAATTTATCTCTAAACTTTTTTATTTTAAACTGAGCAAAATAAAACTGGTATGTGAATATTTTTGATTTATTAAAATATAAATACATAATAATATACAGGATTATTCTTGACGTTGTCTTTTCCATCCATAGGGCACTGAGCTGTGGTTGTCCAAGAAACGCCTCTTGGTAGAGAGAGGTTTGTACAACTTGGCTTGGTGTACGGTAAGCATCTCATACTCTTTAATCTTCAAGATGTTTCTTGAGGGGACGCATATAGGACTGGTGGATGGCGTCGAAATTTACCAGTTGGGATGCGTTAAGGAAAATTCCCTTCACTTTGCACACCACCTTCTCATCGTTATCCCTAGTAGAGTGCACCTTGTATGCGTAGTTTTTCGAACCCTAGCTAACGAATTCCGTAATGTAGTTAGCGGGCCCGTATGCCTCTAACACTTGGGTCATGTCGCCGAGGAACTCTCCTGTGGGTAAGCGGTGATGACCACATTGACCGTAGTTAGTGGGTCGTATACTTCTGCCTTGTGTTCCCAATTGACAACGAGAGTGTCTTCGTTGATCGGTAGAGCCAATTTAACGTATATAGAGGGATCGGTAAGCATAGCAAAGAACTCTGGAGGGTTTCTGATGATTCTCGTTTTGGGTTGGTTCTCCCTCTGTCCCAGTTTTCCCCAGAACGAATTCAAAATGAGTTTTGCGTGAGAGCGCAGCCCTGGATTTTCCACAATCTCGGCAAACTCGAACTTGACATCTTCGCGTTCGAGAAACTCATCAACGTATTTTTTCAAGTCTGCCTGACTGGAGCAATGGGAAGGCCACCTGAGGCCTGTTGTTTAATTTTGATAAATTTATTCATTATATCTGTAAATATACCCGAAATATTTGCAATTTTGTCATACTGCTGAATGTCATACTTCCAAGTTTCATATACCTCTAATATTTCGTAACCTTTTTGTGTAGCTTTCAGCTCCTCGTCTAATCCATGCACCTGTTAATGACTTTTCTTCAAAATTATGCGTACATTCTCCCTTGTTTGTTTGCTCCCCACAGGTGCGACAGAGAACAAACATTAACTTATCATTCATCTTGGAGGGGAGGACGGAGTGGTACAGATCTTGAAGCAGGAGGATCTTAGCGGCGCGGCGTCAGCGTGGTTTTCGGTGTAGGCACACATTTCGATGACCTTGTAACTGAGCTCTCGAAGCCTGGAGGTCTTTACAACGGTGGCCTCATATCTCCCATTTAAGTTTGAGATGGATCTTCAGGTATGGGGACCTCTCTATTATATTTAAAACAGGCGGAATAGCCGTGATAATAGCACTCGTTGATCTCGTAAACCTGTCGAGTTTCCTCGCAGTAGCTTCTTGTTGCTTGGCGGAGTGTTGTATGTTTATATTTCTCTGACGTTCCTCCCATACAAGCCATTGTATTGATATTACACAACAGATGTAAGATTTACTAACGCACATTATTTCCAGGTCAAAATGAAAAATAAGAACTGTCCTTAGACTACCCTGACCTCTAGCGAAAGGAGAAGAGGTCTCCCTCCTCTCTTTGGAGCCAGAGTCCTCCACTAGCTGCTTCCCCACTACCGATACTCGACTCTTACGAGCGTTTCAGGCGACTTTCAAGGACATTTTTAGCATTTTTCGCATCACCCAGGTGAAAATCGCCACTCTGCAAAAAAAACATAATTTGTTTATAATGCAATTGCAAATGCAAAAACATATTATAGGTTTTTTTATTCTCTACAAAAGTCCTATTGAGAGTAAGACGATTCCATCATTATTTCTCGAGATGTTATAAAAAACCCAAAAAAATGTGAATGAATTTTTTGCAGTTTTTATTTAAAAAAAAATTGTTCACGATTTTGCTGGGGAAATCACTTGGGTTTTCATGTACTAAGTATTTTTCAAAAGGTAATACATGAAATTTGCGTGTAAAAACAGCCTCCTTTTGTCTTATTATCGATTTATCGCTCTATTGGTTGGCCTACAAGTTCATACACTACTCTAGAAATTACCTTTTTGTATAGAACATAATATATAGCGACTTGCCAATTTGGCTGAATAGTCCATGCCTGCATTCGTTAATACGTGGTTTCGTATCCAAACTAATTGATCTTTCTCAAAATCACCGTTTTGTCTCCGCAAATTGTAGTAATGACTACTGCGTTCATAGGCTTTGTTTAATCGTTCCTGTACTCTTTTATAGATTTCCGTAATTTTACTAAGTTACTTACCGTAACGATTTCTAGACTCATCGTCTATATCTAACTCTATTTCATTAGTATCATAATAGTCACCATTCATCGGTAATTTTCTACCGAACATTAGAAACGCTGGTGTAAAACCTGTTACCTCATGCTTAGCAGTACTTATAGCAAATTATATTTGTTTGAGATTCTCATCTCAACGCTTGTGGCTTTTTAATAGACCTTATAGATGTTCCAACGGTACGGTTTAATCTTTCAACCGGATTTACCTGTGTGTGATAACGACAATTATAAAATACCTTGGAAATTTTGAAACCTTTCACAAAATCATCAAAAACTTTATCCCCATGGACTGTAACATTATCAAATAAAATTAGGGTAGACCGGGGATAATAGTAAAATTTTTGGTTTATTGGGGTGTGGCAACACAGAATTAATTCTTTTATTAAATGACACCAAATCCAAATTTTGTTTGTACAAATGTTATAATGAGAACAAATGAAACATGTTTCTAAAAGGTAATTTTTTTTGTATTGTCCTTTTGTACTTTTTTATGACATTCGCGACATCTAATTTGATTCTGCTGGTAAATAATAAGGCGATCTCGTCCCATCAAATCGGGAAAATTCTTTGTCGTGAACATTAGGGCGTCCTCGTTTAGTAGTCTTCTTATGGGTTTCTAAAACACCTTTTGCAAGGGAAAATTATATTGATCCAATTTTCCGCCAATGTGACGATGATGCAGTTGCCAGGCATTATGTATTTCCATATCTAAACAGTGACTAATGAGTGGAAAGTACCACTTCCACTCCCTCCCTCCAATATTTACCCGATACAAGCTTATATTTTGGTCAGCTCTGTCCACACCACCCATATTTTGATTATATATTTTTATAAGTTTTGGTTGAGGCATAGAAATTTTCTTCTTTTCTTCTTTCTGTTTTCTTTAGTTCCGATCCAGTCTTTATTAGAGGTACAGCTATTCTATTTTCTCTTAGTGTACCTGTTGCTTTTATACCTCTATCTCTAAGTACTAAAAGTAAATCCCAGGACGTAAATAAATTGTCAAAATATAGATGGAATGGCAGGCGACGTTTTTCTAATGTGATTGTATAAGTCCTTGTATCGTTCTTCTAGATTGGTGTTGGAGCCCTGATATGGTTCGAACTACTCAATATAACCTCTTTTGGTAGCAGCCATCTAAAATTTGTATCCCCATCTAATGGGTTTGCCCCTAATAAACTGTTTAGCGCCATGGCGCTCAAAGTAGGGCACCATGGGCGTCGACGCGGTGGTTCTCTTGCAGAGGAGCATATTCTAAGAATTTTTGATTTAGGTATTGCAATAATGGGATAATTTTTGAAAGTTCAAATTTATATTACAGTGTAGGTATTGCAGAATGTAATAGGACCGATTCCTGGAAATAGCCTCATACACAATTTTATGATTAGCATCAGAACTATTTTCCCAATATAGCGATCTTTTTGAAACACTATTATAGCCACTATAAATGGGAACCCCGAAGAAACATTTTATTTTTTCTACAGATATATCGCCATTTCTGTTATGTTGTACAGCATAGATGTTTGTGTAGTCGGTTATCATTTGCCATAGTTAGTCAGAAAAAAAGGTAAAATATGTCCAAAGAAGAAAGATTATTATCTGGCACACATTTATCCTGCCAGATTGGGAAGTTACTTGTAATATCCTAATGGACCCAGTCATCAGGTTTTCGTCTCTTCTTATATCTAATAATAAACTGCGATAACGGAATATTGTCATCACTGTCATCCACATCTTTATTACTGATGTCTTTATCGAAAACCATTTCAGCTTGAGAATTCAATAAACTTCCTGGGAGATTGTCCATTGCAACATTCTCATCGTCACCAGAGTCCTCATCTGTGACACCTGTATTAGTTGGTGGAAAAATAGCTATGCCATCGGGCAATCTTGAGTCATCATCCATATGCTCTACTTCTCCCAGTAACTCGTTTAGAGTTAACGTTTTTTTCCAATACCTGAAAAAATAGTAACCTATTATGCCATTGGCCTTTTAAAAGGACGGTGCTCTATGTGAGGCTCTGTAGCAAAACAGTAAACAAACTAAGCAATTTTGATAGATAAATATTAAAGAGAGAATATTATTAATTTACTTTTTAGCGTGATATAATAATTATATGTGAAAAAAAAAACGAAATAGTTTACCATTGGTCCTCTATGACACAGCCGTAAAAAAATCCGTTACAAATAATTAAACCTACACGGCCACACAAAATAATCTGAATCATTGAAAATGTCAACATAAGATCTAAACATCATATAAACGTATAGGAATGAGAGCCATCTCTATAAGAATAGTTTGAAGCTGTTTAGAATTACAGTTTTCTTTACCGTCCTTTTAACCCTTTCAGGGCAGCATTTAGAAAAAGTTGTTTTTTTGTGTGATTTCAGATATGGTGGTAGAAAGGGAATTAACCCTTAAATTGGCAAAATGGTGTTAAAGCTAATTAAAATAAAAAAACATAAAATTGCATAAATTAGGCCCCATATTAAACAAAGGATTAGAAAAAAAATTCTCTTTGGAAAGGAAAAAATATGAGCTGTGTCCTATAGGATACATTGCCAAGTTTGGTTTTATAAAAACATTTAAAAAATTCAGAAAAATAAACTTTAATTCTTGCTTTTTTATACATATAAATATATTTAAATAACAAATTTGGTAACGTATTGCAAACAAAATTAAAAAAAAAAGTATTTTTGGTTATGAAATTTGAAGAAACAATTACGTTCCTTCACCAGGCACAGCCTCATACCGCATTTATCACACAGCCAGTGAGTTGCTCCTGTTGTACAGTGTCTGCACCTGCCTTTCGAGGAATTTATAGAAAAATGGTCAACTTTGTCATTACATACGTCTGTAGGTCGTCCTGCAGCAACAGGGCGTTTGATTATGTGACGTGGAGAGTGTGGTGTTTCTGCAGAATTCCTTTTTCGTTTCACTCTATCTTTCATTTTCAGCAATTTCGCAATTTCATATCTAAAATCTTTCACACACTTCTTCATTTGGTGGTATATTTAGAATTTTTCTATCTCTCCTATACATTAGCCATGCATTATTTATGGAAATATCCAGAATTTGAGCAAAAATTGACAAGTACCATCTACGGCTTTTTAAATTTACATGTAAATTTTAAATTAACATGTCCATTAGATCTACACACCCGTATGAATATTATACTGGCGGACAATATCAGGACAAGGTACCTACATTTATACTTGTTCTTTGGCTTTTGTCAAATCGTTTGACAGTTCCGAGAGGCTCAGCTGAACTAAATGAGCTAACTAATGTGACGGCCTTGTCACATTCCATTTGATACACGCTATTTTGTTTTTATTATCAGTTTTTTGACATTATGAGCCTCTGCCTCGTTTTGATAAAGTTTTGTCATTTTCCAAGATACAGTTTCGTAGTCTATTCGATCGTATGGTACCTAACGACAAAATACCATAGTTGTAAACAAGCAGGTCTAAACTGGTAAAAAAGTTATCAAAATACAGAGCTGTACATGCAGGATATTGTATAGTTTGAGAAAGTGCTACAACAGTTTTACCACCCAGCAGCATTTATTTTTTTGAATGTAGGTAGGTAGGTAGGTGCTTGAAATAAAGCAAAAAAACTGAACTTTAGAAGTCATATTTATTTGTAGACTAAAATATCAAAATGAAACAAACAATAAAATCATAACAAAATAAATTAAAATAAATTCTTGTTCACACCCATTTTAAAGCATTTACTTAACTAATGGGGTACCGACACGTTGTTTATAAATACTAGAAAATAACCCAAAACTAAAAATCGCATCTTTTTTAGGAACAAAAAACAGAAATATTGCCTAATGTCTACATATATAAGTATAAGTACTACTTTCTACTAATACTTAGATATTTTAAAAAATATGCAATATGCAGATACTTCTGATAAAAAATACCTAGGTAACTTCGTTATCAAATCAAAAATGATAGCTAGGTACAATAGAAAAATACAAAATAGCTATTGTAGCAGCGATATTTTCCGAGACTTTGCTACTGCAAATTAATTAATTACATCGCTAAAATTTATACCATCAAAATTTTCTTGTTCAATTGCTAATATCGCTAGCCCAGACAATCGTTCTTGAAGCATTGTCGATCTTAAATAATTTTTAATGATTTTTAACTTTGAAAAAGATCGCTCGCCAGAAGTTACAGATACAGGTAATGTCAGAAGAATTCTTAGTGAAATGCTTACGTTTGGAAAGGTGGAAATTAAATTGTTTTCAAATATATATTGTAAAATACTTAAGGGGTCAGTATCATCAGGTAATGAAAACAACTTTAACGCTTTAATTTCATTAAACAAATCATTGGAGTCTATATCCTTATTATCCTGATCTGTCAGTCGTTCTTCAAGAACAGAACAATGTTTTAAAAGATCGCTGTCACTTAATTTGAATATGTCGCTAAAATATCCGAAAATATTATCATACTCATTTAATAAGTCAAATCGGTTTTTTAGAGAGCTTAATGTTTGATCTATAATTTTTAAGAAAAAACTAATTTTAAAGGCAGTTTTTGGATCATGAGGGGTCTCATCTCGGTGTTCATAGTCAAACAGTTTTGGTTTAAATTTCCTCCTGACCGTTGGTAACGGTGGAAAGTCTTTTTCAATTTCGAGAGAGAGTGCTACTTCTTTCGCTTGTACAAGAATTTCTTCAAATGATTGGTCAGATCTATATTGCTGGAAGTGATCAACTAAATTTTTTAGGTAGGTTTGGCATACTTTAATATTAATTGTAGCACTTTGCATTTGTTTGCTGACAATATTTATGTGAAATAAAACGTCATGCCAAATAATAATTTCACAAATAAATTGAAATTTTTGTACAGACGTTAAGAGGGAACTCGCTTTATGTCTTGCATCAATGTGAAAGGAATTATCTTCAGCTACTTCTAGAAGACATACAATATCCTGCATGTACAGCTCTGTATTTTGATAACTTTTTTACCAGTTTAGACCTGCTTGTTCATCTAAGGTACAACTATGGTATTTTGTCGTTAGGTACCATACGATCGAATAGACTACGAAACTGTATCTTGGAAAATGACAAAACTTTGTCAAAACGAGGCAAAGGCTCATAATGTCAAAAAAACTGATAAAAACAAAATAGCGTGTATCAAATGGTATGATAACAAGGCCGTCACATTAGTTAGCTCATTTAGTTCAACTGAGCCTCTCGGAACTGTCAAACGATTTGACTAAAGCCAAAGAACAAGTATAAATGTAGGTACCTTGTCCTGATATTGTCCGCCAGTATAATATTCATATGGGTGGTGTAGATCTAATGGACATGTTAATTTTAGCTTCCCTAGTAATAAAGATAAGAGAAAGTTTTCGTGCAAATACGTTGTAAGAAGTCTAGCAAATGGAGAAAAAGTCGAAAGGACTTGGCTTATTTACTCTATTTCTAAAGATTCTGTATTTTGTTTTTGTTGTAAGTTGTTTTGTAAAACTCCTAACACTTTTTGTGATACAAATGGAGTATCTGATTGGCAACATTTGTCTTTGCTAATAAAGAGACACGAAACGTCAATTTTACACAATAGTTATATGAACATTTGGGTAAATTTAAAAAAAATGTTGGGGACATCTACGACTGTTAATGCTTATCACCTGCGGATTTTAGAAACGGAAAAAAAATATTGGCGCGACGTGTTGGAAAGAATTATTGCGATTGTTAAGTATTTATCTACACAATGCTTGGAATTTCAAGGTTCTAAATTACTTTTCGAACATGATAATGGAAATTTTCTAAAAGCTGTTGAGATGATTGCCTCTTTTGATTCAGTGATGAGACAGCACGTTAACCGAGTGTGTAACTCCCAAAAAAAAATCTGTTAAAATGACTCATTATTTAGGCGTGCAAATACAGAATAAAATAATTGAATTATTGTCGTCTAAATTCCTCAAAAGAAAAAATATTTTAGAAACGGTTCGCAGTTTAAGATATTTTTCAATAATATTAGATTGTACACCAGACACTAGTCATACTGAGCAAATTAGTCTTGTTCTGAGGTCACACAACTTCAAAAAAGGTTGAAATTAAGGAAAGTTTTATTGCGTTTAATCCGATACTGGACTTTACAGGGAAAGGGATATATACATTTTGAAAAAATTAAATTTAGATATAAAAAATATTAGGGGACAAGGTTATGATAATGGGGCAAACATGAAGGGACAGCATGTTGGGCTTCAAAAACGCATTCTTGACGAGAATCCGAGAGCCCTTTTTGTACCTTGTGCGGCTCATACTTTGAACTTAACAGTAAATGACGCTTCTAAACTGTCAGATGCTACAATAAACTTTTTTATCTTGTGCAAGAGTTATATAATTTTTTTCGTCATCCACAAAAAGGTGGGATATTCTGAGAAAAAATGTCCCCTGGTTAAGTTTAAAGCCTCTAAGTGAGACAAGATGGTCCAGCAGAATTGATTCAATAAAGCCCCTTAAACTTTATTTAATAATTAAATAAAACAAATATGCAAATTGAATCGATACTTCCACATCACTTTTACTCGTCAACTTTCTTAAAGGGACAGGTTACTTGATTAAATGAAGTTATATCAAAAAACTAATGGTAAAATTGGGTTCCTTGACCCCAAAAACCTAGAAAACGATATACAACATCATATTTTAATTTTAACCCCTTTCCACTTCATCTAGACTGGGGGGGGGGTAAAATTTTAAATAATTTATTTTAGGAAATAAAAGACTTACTTTTCTACTTTTATATATTAATAATAACTAATTACGTTTTATTAGCCGATTTTTTTTATTTTATGTTTTATTTTACCCCCACTCCCCTCCCATCCATTACCCCCATTTTTTCTAATTTTAGACAAATATAAAATAAAACAAAATTAAAATCTTGATACTCAAAAACCCTTAAAATTATATATTTTTCCATTTCTTTTCAAACATTTCGAATTTTCCCCCTCCCTTTTTTTACCCCCACCCTAATTTTTTACAAAAATCTCAAATGGTTTGTAAAATTGAAATCTGCATCCCCAAAAACCCTTAAAACGACATATTACTCGACTTTTTACGAAAAAATTCCATTTTTTGTCAGTTTACCCCCCGTTTCTCCCCCTTCCCCTGGACCGATTTTGCTCAAAAACAATCCGAACCGTTCCCTTGTGGATAGCTATCCGTGTGCCAAATTTGAAGTCAATACAATATCTTAATTCCTTCGAAAGTTATCGCGGGAACTAACAGACATACAGTCATACAGCCATACAGACTTTTTTTTCGCTAAAATAGTATTTTTTTAGGACCATTAAGCCAAAAAAAAATTTTTGAAATTTTTTTACCGATACTATACTTCCCCATCACTTCGTGATGTGGAAGTAATTGTTATTTGTAATGTTTTATGATTTTGATATCAAGATACTTGTTTGCTATTTGGACTATTGAAAATAAATTATATTTCTTCTAATTGTTTCCATGGCTTTCTCTGCAATTTATTTAAGCTAATATACCTAATATAACTTAAAAACAGCTCACCCAAATGATATCAACATATATATTATCCAAATCAGAGAAAAAAGGGCTTTCATTTTAGCGCATAATATACAGGGTGTTTTATTAAAAAAGTGGATGCTGCCTATATTTTTTCATTTTCGGTGCGGTTTAGTTTTTATCTGATAACTTCAAAAGATAATATATGAAAAAACCTACAACTTCTGCTTAAAACATTTTTTTTATTATTATTACATTCGCGACACCCAGTACAACAGCTAGGATCGTTCATCAGCTGGTCCCACCAGGCACAGACCGGTTTCGGACTTATTAGTTCTCATCAGTGTGTCATAGGTAGGACAACCGATGAACGATCCAGCTGCTAAAAGACGTAAACTCCCGACAAGTAGGTACATAGTACCATAGTAATTCAATGCCGGTAGGGGCAAATAGCCCTCGGAGTAGTTGTTTTTCGCGGCACTGACGACTTACATTGTGTTTCGCCCTCTATAGGCGACATTCGTGCAATAAAGTACCTGGCAAATTTTAGCAGGTCGCTTCCACCGTAGTAGCCATTTGAATGGCATAGTGGAAGTCAGCGCGATAGATGGAGCCTTTGTGCTTCGCGTACTAGGATTACTTGTTTTTATGCACTTGTTGCACGGTCCAGTGAACTAACCGGTTTAAAAACGCCTCTGGCGATGCATCGCTTTTATAGCGCTCCGGGCATTGTTCATGTCTGAACAGGAAAAATCAAGAAACTACCGCCTGGCAACATAGGAATCGGCAGTAACTGGATGATATACTAATAAAATTTCGTGTGTATTTATACCTAATCCTATTTAATTTCTCAACTTTTATTTTAAAATTAATTTTTGTTTTTTGTTTTTTTTTTTGGAAAATTTTGCAATTTTTGACCCTGGGTTTTGGCGCCCCTAAAGGATGGCGCCCGTGTGCATTGCACACTTTGCACATATGGTAGCGGGGGCCCTGCCACCCAGTCCAAATGATATTTCTTCATTAGAGAAACTATGCTGCCGAAATGTGTTCACCTCCATAAATTATAAAATCATACACCATTCCCAACACCCCTGCCCTTACAAATATTTTGTATCCCATTTCTTAGACTTAGATTTAATATACTGTCTTTTAGATCCTGCTTTTTTTCCTTTATAGGGACCATCATTTCATCTATACTATGTTTTTTTTTTCAGATTCTATATGTAAACAATTTTCTTTTTAAATATCCAACACAGGTCTTATTTTAAAATATTTATCGTCATTTATATTATTGTTGTTCACAAAGTGAATAAATCTACGAATTTCTTGATACCTTTTCAAGGGCATGACAGCAGCAATTTCTTCGAATCTAAATTTTTGACTCCAGTAGTCGGTATAAGCTGGCATGTCTACTATTCCCATAAATATATGAATGGCAATGAAGTCGAAAATTTGTGTTTTAGAAACAGCTATTGATTTTCCAAGTACTTGAANATGACAGCAGCAATTTCTTCGAATCTAAATTTTTGACTCCAGTAGTCGGTATAAGCTGGCATGTCTACTATTCCCATAAATATATGAATGGCAATGAAGTCGAAAATTTGTGTTTTAGAAACAGCTATTGATTTTCCAAGTACTTGAAATGAATATAAGTTTGTTTGTTCAACTATCAAGTCAAAAAGATCATTAGAGAAAAACATGAAAAAATATTCTAATGGTGATTTGAGTTTACTAGGTAATGAAAAATTGTCATCAGGAATTTTTACTGTTGTTGTTGAAAATTGTTCCTCTGACCATACATAATCAATTTCAAGCTTCTTAGCCACAGACTTTTTTCGTGTAGTCTTTAGTTTTTCTCCACTTCAATCACAATTGTTTTTTGCAGGATCTGCAGCACATTCGACTAATATTGGTCGAGTCTTGGATCTTGTTTTAATTGGTGTATATATTGTTTTATAAATCGGACATACATTTTCTATATCACAATTATTATTGTCTCCATCTGAAATATATATAGCATCCTCTGAAATGTCCCTTATTGAATTCGGTAAAGAGGGCACCTCAGAACTAAATGAATCTTCCAGTGATGTTGCATCAGGTGCTACATTATCCATTTCATAAATTTTTAATACGCTTTCGACGTCATCATCCCTAGATACGTCTTCATCATCGGAAGCTCCATTTTCAGGTGGTAGTAGTGCAATAATTTTAGCAGTACTGGATGAAAATGTAGGGCCGAGTTTAGTTCCCTGAGATATATTAATTGTAATGGTGCCTGTTTTTATTAGACAAACACCCTCGCAAATACCTTTAAAAATGTATTTTTGAAAAACACTAAAACGTTGTTACAGTCAAATATTGTTATAAGAATATTTGGCAATGTGTCTTATAAATAACAGTTACTACACTATGCAAACTTGGTGATGTATCTTATGAGTAACATCTACTATAATATGCAAACTTGGCGATGTGCACTATAGGATACATAATATATAACAAAATATTTACACCACCAAAACACATCGTGTGAACTACAGAAAGTGTATAGAATCTTATTAAAGGTGTTTGTCTAAAGAGTTATGACCAATAACATGCAAACTGTATTACAGAAAAGTGTAAAATTTGATGAAATTTACCTGAGGTGCTGACCAACTGCTACAGCCTGCGGCCATTTTGATTAAATACTTAGTAGTTTTACTGTCACAGTACAGATGACTCTGTAAATGCGTTGCAACTTTGGAATTGGATTATATTAATACCTAGCAGTCATAACAGAAGGCTATACGTGCTATTCTGGCATTTGTGATTTTGTTTAAATTATGTATCCTATAGTATACATTACCAAATTAAGGGTTAAGAAGTAACATATTTATATCATTTTTATTTCCTTAGTTTTTTGAAAAATGGTGGTATTACAGATATACCACTATGCTGCGGAGCATTACTTACACATTATTTCTTATGAAATCTTTGAAAACAGTCTTTTTTATCGGACAAACATAAAGCAACACCACAAGTATCGCAAGCCCATTTAGATCGTCTTTGATGATCTCGGGTACTACAGAGAGTACAACGTCGGTAATTTCCATAAACCGGCATACGTAAAGACTGATCCCATATTTTTTCAACAATTATACACGCATTGACTACGCTGACATCAATAAAGTGCCAAAATATTCGCGGCCACCATTTTTTACTCATTCTATCAATTTGGTATGTTTTCTTCAGCATATCGGCTTTGTCGACAAAACCCATGTTTTGATTATAATTTTTCAAGACTTTAGGACACGGAACATTCTCCATTTCACCATTCTTCTTTCTCCGTACTACATGGTCAGTGTCAGACGGATTTTCATAATTGGAACCTAACAGAACTATTCTCTTGTCCATCCATTTGACGCAGCAAATTCCATCATCAGTTACGCGCCAATCAAAATCGCCAGGTTTGTGTTCTTTGTCGGTTTTAAAATCATCTGGAATTCCTTTCCTCTTTTTTCGAATAGTCCCTATCGCGTGAATATTCTCCTTCTGCAACTGTCTCAGTAGTACCAAGGATGTAAAATAATTATCGAAATATACAAAATAATGTTTTCCAACTAAAGATCTGGTCAAATCTGTAATTACTCGAGGTCCTAATTCTTTCTCTGCAGTCTCGTTAACTTTTCCCGTATATATTTGAAATTCGTCTATGTAGCCATGTACATCTGCCCTAGTCCAAACCTTGTACCCCCATTTTATTGGCTTGTTAGGCATATATTGGCGGATTGAAGAACGACCTTTGAAGCAAATCATAGATTCATCTATTGATATTGTTTTATGTATTTTATAGAAGAAACTAAATGTATGTAATAATGAATTTAAAAATGAACGCAACTTATATAGTTTATCATATTTAGGATGTCCACGGGCTGGCTGAAGAGTATTATCATTCAAATGAAAGTTTCCTAAAAGCCAATCGAATCGAGTACGGCTCAATAGATTTGATATACAGCGTGGTAAAAAAGTTCTGCATAAAATTCATATTTTCGTTAAACAATTTTTTTTTCGAAAAACGGTGAGACCCGTCGATTTTTATTTGATCCAGGGCACCTTGTTATGTGGAATTTTTTTTTTTCGATAATCCACTTACGGCAGCGATGACATAATTTTTTTTTAAATGACAACGCATATTTTTTTCGTTCGAAATTGATGACAGTGATAATTATCTAAACAACGGTGTGAAAATTTCGATGTCTTACATAACAATTTTTTTTAGAAAAATGCACCTTAAGTTCTTATAAGTGATAATTGTCTACTTACACTATTAATGGCTCCGAAAAGGACAAAGTTGACAAAATTACATTTCAAACGAGTAAAATTACACTAATGTTTGTGTAAGTCTAGCGAAATTGTTCGAATTGCCCACCCTGTACCATTTGGCATTGTCCTAAGCGTGTGTAAACGCCGTCTACACTTCGTTCAAGCATTCCCGGGTCGATTTGATTTATTTCAAAACGAATACGGTTTTTAAGTTCTTCCAAATCACCTGGTCTGTTTGTGTACACACGCGATTTCAAATAGCCCCACAAAAAAAAGTCTAGAGGTGTTAAATCAGGCGAACGCGGAGGCCACTCGATTGTTCCGCGTCGCCCGATCCACCGGCCAGTAAACGTGTTATTCAAGTACTCCCGTACTTGCACTCCATAATGGGGCGGTGCACCATCCTGCTGAAACCAAATTCTTTCCTCAGGAATATCAGGATCCTCGTTGTTCGGGAATAACTCTGCTAAGCTTGGGACCAAATCGAACCGCAGGAAATCCAAATAGCGAGCAGCAGTTAAATTTTCCTCGAAAAAATACGGGCCTAAAATACGACGCCCTATTATTCCCGCCCAAACGTTCACCTTTCGGGGGTGCTGATGATCTACTTCTTGCACCCAGTGCGGGTTTTCCTGAGACCAATACCGGCAGTTATGTCGATGCACCGATCCATTAAGATAAAAAGTAGCCTCGTCAGAAAAAATTATGTTCTTGAGGAAGTCGGGGTCTCCGTTACATCGATGCATTAAATCTTCACAAAAGTGGAGACGGCGGTCTGGGTCGTCCTCAGTCAATGCATGTATCAAGTGACCCTTATAGGGGTGAAATTTCTCTTTTTTGAGAAAGTTCACCACAGTTACATGTGAAATATCATTGTTCAATGCAATCGACCTTGTACTAGAATGAGGGTTGTCCTGGAGCTCCACCAGGATATTCAATCTAGTTTCATCATCTACTCTAGGACGACCCGCACGAGGAGCATCTTTCACACTACCAGTTTCCTCAAACCTTGCCAGTACCCTACTAACCGTAGATTGCGTAATTGGTGGTCTGTCAGGGTACGTTGCATTAAATAATTGGCAAGCTTCTTGATGGGTTCGTAACTTATCGCCGAAACCAATCATCCTCAAAATATCAATTCTTTCGCGTTCACTAAGTTTTGCCATTTCGAATTAAACGATTTCACCAAAGAATGTTAAATCGGTACTGATTTTTAGTCTTCAATATTTCAGGTAATCTACTCCTTTCAAGTAAACATTTCTTTGGATCTTTTTTTTTTTTGAGGAATTTATCGGCAAACTCGAAGACAAAAAGTCGACCTTAATTTGCTACATACTATTTGGATTTTGTGCGGTTGAACTTGGTTCTAAATTTTGCAGTTTAATCAGGATCCTGACAATATCTGGTGAATAATTCCGCAAACATTACATAACACCAGTTGCAACTTAAGTTATCTGAAATGCTTTCTGCCGAATAAATTTTATTCTAAGGCATTTGATCCGTAAACAGCAAATTATTGCATTCAAGAACTTAAGGTGCATTTTTCTAAAAAAAATTTTTATGTAAGACATCGAAATTTTCACACCGTTGTTTAGATAATTATTATCACTGTCATCAATTTCGAACGAAAAAATATGCGTTGTCATTTAAAAAATTATGTCATCGCTGCCGTAAGTGGATTATCGAAAAAAAAAAATTCCACATAACATGGTGCCCTGGATCAAATAAAAATCGACGGGTCTCACCGTTTTTCGAACAAAAATTGTTTAATGAAAATATGAATTTTATTCAGAACTTTTTTACCGCGCTGTATAAGAATCCCTCAGCTCCATTTGAGCTGACCAGAAATCCCGATAACTAGGAAGTCTTTTCACGCCCATCAAAATATTTATGGCCAAAAATATTTTTATTTCTCTCGTAGTTGTTGGGACAAATGTTTTTCCACGTTGGGTAGCATAAAGATTCGTTTGAAAAACTATATGTTCGATAATTTGTTCGTTCAAGAGACAACAAGAAATATCAACTGGTGATTCAACGTCATCGGGTATGTTAGCAGGTCCGACACTTTCTGAAAAAACATTCTCTTGCCTGCCCGTATTTATAAAAAAAAAACAAAAAATAATAAATTTATTCATTGGTACAAAATGAGATAATGGAAGATCGTCTTCTTCATTCTCAGAATCTGATAAATTTTGAATAGGCGCAGCAGTAAATTCATCTATATCGCACTCGATATCTATGGAAGGAGGGTCCTTCTACATCCTCTTCATCGTCAAACTCGTCAATTGATTGTCCATCAGAAGGAATTTCTGTCAATAATTCGTCTACTTCGCTTTCTGTTAATTTTGCAAAATCGTCATATTTCCAAACATTTCTTTCTATCAAATAAAAAATATGATTTACAAATTCGTTCATGCGTAGTGGTATATTTGAAATAACAGAAATATAACGATTAGAAGCAATATTTTTATGTAAACATATATAATTATGATAT
This sequence comes from Anoplophora glabripennis, assembly GCF_000390285.2. Classification (NCBI taxonomy): domain Eukaryota; kingdom Metazoa; phylum Arthropoda; class Insecta; order Coleoptera; family Cerambycidae; genus Anoplophora; species Anoplophora glabripennis. Next base: position 278,070 of record NW_019417113.1, read on the forward strand.
ATTTGCATGCTAATGAATTGCTAGAACAATATCTATAGGTACTTACTTGCCATTTTCCTTGTTTATTATTGTTTGAAGCCGACCACTAAAATTTCACGTTTATTTACGAGAACGAACGGTTAGAAATATATCAACTGTAGGCATCTGTGGCAAGTTATCCGAGTTTTTTCCGCTTTACAAGAGAGGGCGCAAATGAAATAAGTAAATAAATCGATGGTACGCAACAAAGCAGAATCGAGAAAAAAATTGATACATGTGGTATATGTGGTATATCATTAAGCGCGAAAGGGTTAAAATGACAATGGTAGTATTTGAGTTAAAGACTTTGCAAAGTGTTACGACTGTCCCTGGGATCGGGGCAGTTGTCGGTGACAGTGACAGTGGACGGGTACAATTATTGTAACATATGCCATTTATTTTAAACATGCAAGTTACAAAATCACAAATAAACATCACATTGTCATTTTAAAATATATGTAGCTACATTGAGAACTTAAATCGGACTGCATTGATAACTCAAATTAACATAATTTTCTTTGACAAAATATATCAGTTAATATACTAGATATGGAGACTAATCGAAATCACAATTTTGGCAAATTTAAAAGTCTTCCTGGTTGGTACATTTTAAGTAAGACCAAAACTTACACTCCATACATTGGACTTATTGTTCGCCCGGCTTGCTTGAACTAAAAGGTTTCAAACACATTAGACAAAAATATTCGTCTTCGTCGTCGGTTGTTTCGGAAGATGTTGATACAATCGACTTCTTTTTTTTTTCTTTTTCTTCACATTCCATCCTAATTTTCTCTTTCTCGTGCGTATTTGTAAATAGTCGATTTCTTTTTGTTGCTTTCTTGCACTGATTCTACCTTGAGGAAGCTTTAGGAAAAGGTCCTATGGATTCTGAAGAAAATACAGGAGCGGATCCTGCCTGGATAATTGCTTGGATTATTTCCTTTGACGTATTCGTTTGTTGCGGTCTATTCGAACGAGTAGTGCTTGTCGAGAGATGAGAACATGTAGCTGTTTGTATGCACGTTGATTAGTTGAAACTCAGTTGTGTCAATTTAGAACTTGATTGGCAATGGTGTTGTTGTGGGTGGCTGTGTTATACCACTTGTCGATGGTTCTACCGTGCTTGGCGCAGGTTGATTGGTTTTTGCGGCTGTTAGATTTTCTTCAATACCTTGTGGTGATGGAATAAGTCTATCGGACTTACGGATGATGGGACAAACTCTAGCTCCTTAAAATTGCCTCTATTGAATGGGAATATACTAGTGCATCGAAATCCAGCTTGAATATTCGTTGGAGTTAGTGCTAGAGGCAATGCTGTTCTCGTAATACTTGGGATATCGGATACTGTCATTATCTTTCCAGGGTTGTTTCTCATCCAACTGTCACAAGAAGAATTATTGGCCTTTTTAAATGGTCCGTACACAGTCCGGTCTAACGGCTGCAGTTTATGAGAGCATATGAGAGTTTATGAGAGGGAACAGTACCATTCTCCTTAAAGTAGTACAGCGCCTGTATGGATATATGTGAAGAATGATTGTCAAATAATAATATTTTCTGAAAGTGGCTCAAAAATATAACGAACTATTCCTCTTACATCCATCCGCTAGTATTACCTATACCAATACAACCTACAGATCCATCTCTAACAAAATGTTCCTGATACCTCAGTCTGGGAAACATGAACATACGTGGTGTAGAATTACTAATATCATTAACTGCCACTGTAATGATAACTAAAGTTCCACGTTCGGCTGTTAGAGTCCCAAACTGTCTCATTCCTCTTCTTGTGACAACTCCATCCAGTATCGTCCTAACGCCGATTTCATCGATGTTGTATACCGTACGCGCCTAAAGTATGGAATAAATTCAGTAAAAACGAAAGTTTTCGAGTGAATGACGATTGAATGTTAGAAAACGTAAATTTTATTCCTTATAAAAATAACAATTCCTATGTCAAGCAAATACAATTCATTAAGTTTTCTACCTAAATTAAGTGTTCGAATTGCCACCCACCGACTTCTTGACAATACGCAAGTCTGTATCTTGCACATTATGAATTATTTCTGGGGTCACTGTGTTTATTTCATCTATAATACAATTTTGGAGTTCTAAATTATGAGGTCTATTAATGTACACTTTGGACTCTAAGTAGCCCCATAAGAAATAGTCCAGGGGTGTAAGATCTGGGGATCTCGCGGGCCATTCTATCGGTCCTCGTTTGCCGATCCACCTCCTAGGAAAACAATTGTCCAGAAAATCTCGAACAGGGCGCGCATAGTGCGGAGCTTCGGATGTTGATCTGCAAGACAGTGATGAAGAGGAAGATACGGAAACAGTTCTTCAGCAAACCTTCGACGAAATCGAGGAAGAAGGTGATGAATCGAAGAAGAGAACCCTATCGCAGATAACTTGGAAGAACTTCCTATCCGTGAGGTTTTGCTCAGTTCTGAAGATGAAGAACTCTCAAAACCTGGTCCATCAGGGATATCGAAGAGAAGGAGAATGCACTAAATTTAGTCAACAGTGCATCATATGTGGATTAGGCCTACTGGAGATGTCACTAAAAAAATGCGCCAGGAACTCTACCTCATGCTGGTGTGGAAATGAGTTTGTTCGCCAATACGCGTGTTGGAGTAGACTTTGCGGCGCTCATACGCCGAAACTATTCATTTCACAGAAAAAAGGTTGATACATAAATTATAAGAAATGTTCTCTACTTTAATTTATTACATTAACTATTTTCACCGTAAAATGAGTCGGAAAGGAAATATCGTCGAAAAACTGTTTTGGAGCGCCATTTTTCCAATATGGTGGCTACATCTGGAAAAAAGAGGTGGCAAAGTAAAAATTCGGAAAGCACGTTAAAATCTATAAATATACCAATTTTCAAAACTCCCCTAAAACTTCACAGGTAAAACTTCCAGCTGATTGGTCTAATTGCACACACCGCTGTGAATGGTCCTTGCATTATTTTTAAAATTTATAAGTGAAAACTTTTTGCAAAAACCACTGCTTAAAATTACACCGCATTGTAATGTTGGTATTACAGAGAAATCTACAATCTTACAACCATTACCAAGATGAACTGGGATCTTACAAATTGCGGTGACAACTTGTCATCAGCAGTTTTAATAATATGTTTCTCATTTTTATTCAGTTTGATATTAAATTTCTTTAATAGAAACAGGGATTTTGAGCCTATACAGTTTACATTTGCTACTACACTAAAGCTACTAAATTTATGTCATACAGGGTGATCGAAATATATAACCTACTATCCCATGGTCGAGACATAAATTATACCGTTATTCTTAAAAAAAATCTCTAACTTTAATTTTGCAATTATTCCAATCATTATAATCGATAATTTCTATTACTTTCGAATGAGTATAGCAAGTTTTGAAGAACTATTAATACTGATATCTCATATACAAAGGAAATAGATATTTAGAAAACCTATTGAACCTCTGGAGATACTGCTTTTATCATTTATGTAAATTTTTATTTTTTTAGGAAACCATTTAAGAAAAGTCATAATCAGATTGTGTTTCATTTATCAGATTTGGTAGGTCTTCTTCGAAATTTAGTGAATCATCTTGGCTTGAATCATCAGCATTGTCATGGCTTGGTGTCTGTGGAGACGCTAGTGAAGACGGCGATGATGATTCGTAGGTACCCTGAAGTCTTTGGTCGCCACAACGCTGAAAGGATGTTTGGTAGCTACTCTGAACGGGTACTTGGCCTGTTTTATACCCAGTCTGAACAGGTGTTTGAGCTGTTTGATAGCCACTTTTTGTTTGGTAGCTCTGATAATGTGATGGCTCCTGTAAATCAGTTAAATTTGTAGGACGCGACGAAAATAGAGTTCAATTTTTCCAGCAATGGAAAAATACATTTAAAAAAAAGATAAATTTCAATTCGTTTTTCTTTTACGCTGTGCAGGCTGGTAACGTGAACTTCTGTTTGCTGGCTTTGTTGTGTTGAGTTGTTTGCTATTATTTTATCTTCAATCCTTGATACTGTTTCATTTTGAAATTTTTTATTCAAAAACAGTAGCTGGCTGTAGAGATGATACTGTATAATTTTTCTGCCCCAGCCCCGATCTACCTAATTCTTTAATTTTTTTCTCATATTTCATAAAGTTGTATTTGCCTCCTCTCCATTTCTTTATGACGGCATTACTTGAAAACAAAGTTTTGAAAACTTTAATATGTACGTACTTATGGAAGAAGTTTATAAACGTTATAATATAAAAGGGAAAAATTTGGAGGTAGGCATAAAAATACGTATATTCGAAGTTAAACATGATTCCAACAATAACAACATCCTAAAACTAAAACAACTAAAAAAGAAAAACTATTTCTAATTTGTTCTCCATTTTCTCCCTTGGCGATTCAAAAAGGCGGAAATTATGCCGTCATTGTCTTCGTCATTGAGTAATTTACCCTCAATGGACAATAAAGGCATATCTGTTAGATGATCGTCACTCAAAGAGTTCCGCAAATATGTCTTGATTAATTTCAAAGTAGAAAACGACTTCTCACCTGAAGCGTTAGATACGGGAATAACCAAAAAAATTTTAAGTGCCAAGAATACATTTGGAAATGTTGGAATAAGGTCATTATCATGAGTATATTTAAAGATATCTCCCGCTGACTTCAGATTGGGCTTGTCACCAATCGCCTCAATAAACGATTTAAAGCTGAAGCAATTCTCAGGAAATTCGTCACTAAGATAATCTTTACATACTGCCTTCAATTGATTTGCGTTCTCTCTAATAACGTCGTCATTTAATTTCTGTAAATTTAACAAAAATCCAAACAATCCATCTAAGAATGTATACCTTTCCAGCCTTTTTTGCAGTTCATTACAAAGTCGGTCAATTACAACTAATATATATTAATCTTAAATGGCATTGTGGCATCGAAAGATTCTTCTGCTGGACCATCTTTAAACACTAGTTTCCGTTGCCTTTTATTACCTTCTGAAAAGGCAAAATATCCAGATATGCCGTGTCGCTGTTCCAAATAATATTCAAATCTTTCTCTCAATTTGGTTACATACTCAATCATGCCTTTGTAAAGGGTGTTTTTATTAGAGTTACCGAACTTTAAATTAAAATAAAATAAAGAAATATATTTTTAATATCAATGAAACGGACTTTATTGGATAGAAAATTTTATGACATTAATGTTTAAATATGATTTCGGCCATGTGGCCGCCACGGCTGGCGCGTATAAGGCGCAATCTGGTACACCAATTTTCACAAACTTTTCGCAGCATTTGCGGCCGTATTTCGCCAATAACTCTTTGAATGTTGATTTCCAGGTGTTGAATTGTCTGTGGTTTATCGACGTAGAAGTGACTTGACATAACCCCAAAGAAAATAATCCAATGGGGTTAAATCACACGATCTTGGTGGCCAATTAATTGGACCATTACGTGAAATAATTTTTTCATCAAAAGTTTCTTTGAGTAAATCAATTGTAGCGCGTGTTGTGTGGCATGTGGCTCCGTCCTGTTGGAACCACATGTCAGCAAGATTAATGCCGGCTAATTGAGGTACGAAATTTCTAACCATATCCCTATACCGTTTACCATTGACAGTAAAATTCTGACCATCATCGTTTTTGAAGACATATGGACCAATGACTCCGTCAGCCCATAAAGCGCACCAAACAGTAATTTTCTGTGGATGTAATGGTGTTTCGACAAAAGCTTGTAGATTATCCTCACTCCAAATGCGACAATTCTGCTTATTTACGTACCCATTCAACCAAAAATGGGCTTCATCGGAGAACAAAATTTTGAATGGAAATTCAACATCAATATCAATTTGTGCTTCAGCACATTCGCCGAATTGGCGGCGCATACGATGGTCGTTTGGCTTTAATTTCTGCACAAGTTGAATCTTGAAAGCTTTTAATCCAAGATCCTTTCGTAAAATCTTCCATAAAGTGGAAGGACACATCCCCAGTTGCTGAGAACGGCGACGAATTGATTGATTTGGATCTTCTTCAATGCTTTCCTGTACAGCGGATACAGCTTCTTCAGTGCGCACTGTTCGGCGTCTCACGGGATGCACATTTTCATTAAGAGTGGTCCGAAAACGATCCATTGTTATTCGAATTAGCCGCTCTGAAGGACAATTATGTACACCATAAAATGGGCGAAATGCACGATAAGTTTGACGAACAGAACCATTATTTTGATAAAAAAATTCAACAATTTGCAAACGTTGCTCTGGTGTAAGTCTAACCATAATGATATGTCAAACTAAAATAAACAAAAAGCAACTATCAGCTGTTGAATGGGTTATCAATTAAAGCAGTGTTACCAACTCAAAGTTGTACACCTCCAAAAAAAAAACGCCCTTTATAACGCCACTGCTGATGTAAATCAATATCAACTTTTTGAAGGTCATAATTATTTTTGTTAAACACCGACAATAAATCGTTCCAAAACACAGTCAATATTGCAGTCTCCAGTTTAGCCAAAGTATTGTGCAAACTACATGCTTTAATTTTTACAGATGAAATTTGCGATTCATCATCAGAAATAACTTGGAGGGTGCTCTGAAAATATTTGTAGCCACGAGTAAGTGCTTTAGTGGCGTCGGCTCTGGCTGACCAACGAGTATCGGATAAATTTTTTGGCAATTACAATATGTCATCATTAGTCTCCTGTTCTTTTTGTAACGTAGAATTTAGAAGATTCCACCTTCAAGTCGATGAAGAAAAAAAGTTATACAGTTCTTGTACAAACATGAAATAGGACGTCATTTGTAAACAACATTAGGCTGCACAATTTTCCACCAAGTTGAGAGAATGTCTTGAATTTTTGCCTGCAATCCTCCATAAATACCGGCCATATTGCTGGCGTTGTCATAGGTCTGCCCTCTACAATTTTTAATGTCTAAATTTAAATCTTCAAGTACAGTAAGGACTGCTGTTTTCATATCTTCTGCCTTGTGGCCCACGTGGGGAATAAATTTTATGAATCTCTCAGTAATTGTTGTTTGGTTCATATATCGCATAATGAACACTAACTGATCGGTCTTGGTAGTATCGGGGGTAGAATCCACACCTATGGCGTAGTATTTGCTTTTCAAAATTTCTTCGGATATCTTATTTTGAATCTACAAAGACACACATTGTTAATGAGGGATCATGTTCTGATTATACACTGTACACTGTAAATACTTACCCTATACGCTAGTTGCTGCAGTATTTCGTTGACTGTTGTTTTTAATAGATAGGTAGCTCTTCCACTCCCCGAATTTCCGTACTTCCAAATATGTTGCAGAAGAAATGGGTCATATTCTGCTATTAACTCCAAAATTCCCAAAAAGTTGCCATTATTTGGGGAGCCGATTGTTTCTCGCGTTCCACGAAATAAAAGACTGCGACTGGCAAGAAATTTTATTACTGAAACTATACGTTTTAAAACTTCTTTAAAATATTGCTTTTCCATAATTTCTCGTCTTTCTATTTCTGTATCAATTCTTCCTAGCGCATGAGAGCGAGTAATAAACGTCTCCAGAAATTTTAAATGATTACCAGATTTTTCGTGAATATGTAAAGGTGAGCATGTTTCCAGTTATTGAAACCCTCAGAATAATCGTTGTCCTTGTTTGCAAACAACTTGCACGGGATGCAGTAACATTTATTTGTTATCTTTGAATAGTATAGCCACGCTCGCCGCACTTTCTCTTCATTCGGTAAAACCGTATAAAACAGGCTTGGATTGGCGTATCTAATTTGGGTACTATACTGTTTTCCTGATTTAGACAGATCAAGACTTTCGATGATTTGCGGTTTAAAATTCTTGATGATGTAGTCAACGTTTTTTTCATTAAGCTCCCATCTGCTGCAGTCTTCATCATCGGTACTCGGCAAGTCTACAACGGAACTTGCTTCCTCAACGACCTCAACACCATCCACATCTGCACTAATAGACTCTTCAATAACATCACTTTTTGAAATAGAAGGAGTTGGTTCCATTACATTGTCTGTTTCCATCTGTGTTGATTTAAGAGAGGTGTCCAAAGTTGGCACTTTACTTAAAAGTTCTTGTTTCTTCTTTTTGTTTTGAAAGTTGCCGCTTTCGCGCACCTCTCTCATATGTCCGCTTCGACGGCCTATACAAGGTTGGGGGCCCTGGGCTACAGCCCACTTTGGTATATGGTAAATCCGGCCCTGCGGACATCATCATTGTATTGATCATCGGTGTAGCGATACAATACACCTTTATGAAGAAAGTATCCATCTTTGATTACTTTCTTCGTTATTTACATCTTCGAGGACATTAATTATGTTCTTCAATTCGGGGTCCTTCAGTTATTGCTCTCGAATCCCTCTCTCGCCTTTACTTGGGAGATCCACTAGGATACTGCAAGTCTGATATTATTCAGGAGGATTTTCGTGTGGGGGTCTGGATAAAAAATCGGCAACATGATTAGTTTTACCAGGGGCGTAACATACATGGTGGTTATAGGACTGAAGCTGTAATGCCCAACGGACTAGTCTACCTGTTGGTGTTTTCAAAGGTTGGTGATCGGTTATAACGACAACCTGTGAGCTCTCAATATAGCTTCTTCAGCCTAAGTCAGTAATCGGCTGGCATATTCAATGGGATGTTCATGCTCACCCTCCCCCTGGACTAATACTCCTTCGATAGTGTAACACTGGCATCTGTTTTAATTATGAAGGGCTGTGTATCATCCGCTTGCTTAAGAACGGGACTTGTCAGACAATTCTTTAATAGCTCAAAAGCATTGTTTTGTTTAACCTCTTTCCATTTCCAGATGAAGTTTCTTTTAGTCAGGTCGGTTAAGGGACGGGCCAAAGCCGCAAAATTAGATATAAATCTACGGTACCATGAACACGTCTGTATAAAAGATAGTAGCTGTTTTACATTAGCTGGAGGTGATAATGCCACAATTGCAACGATTCTATCAGGATCCATGATAATACCCTCTGTGGTAATTTGATGTCCGATGTATCTTATTTCAGGACAACTAAATTTGCACTTTCTTCTATTTGCTCTTAGATGGTAAATACGAAGTTGGTAGAAAACTGTAAGCAATTCTGGAGGTGTTGTTCAAATGTAGGAGATCTTATGATTACATCATCCAGGTAGACTAATATTTCAACATTATGTAGTGATATCTTGAACCTGTCTATTAAGCGTTGGAAAGTGGATGGCGCATTTCGAAGGCCAAAAGGGGTTATGATTCCTGTCTTATTGAGACATCTGTAATCCACACATACCTTTAGATCATTGTTTCTTTTTGGGACAAGAACTACTGTGGAACCCCAAGGAGTGTCGCCTTCTTCAATAATTTCTTTTGCCAGCATATCATCGAGTTTCTCAGTCAAAATCGCTTGACGACTAATTCTTAGTCTGTAGGGAGCAGTTGCTATTGAGATGTGATCACCAGTATCAATATGATGCTCAATATGTTCAGTAGGTGGTCCAACCTCGCTACTTCATTGAGGGCAAACCTTTGTTGAGTTCTGGAGCCTCATCATAATATTGAAACAGAAAAGATCATACTTTCGTCGTTTTTGGGGGTCCGGTCTTAGAAGACTATATGTTAAAGGTAACGAATCCCGAAAAATATCATCAATATTATTAGGTGAATAAGAATTAGTATTTTCTTGTAATTCACAAAGAGGTTCGGAGTGTATATCAATTTCATGTAATTGATAGGGCTGCTCATCTGGGAAGTGGTGAAGTGAATATCACTAAGAATGGAGATTTACGTGGTACAAGCTCCACTGAGGGGAAAGCGACAATATTTTCCTTATCACAGGTTACATTTTCTTGCTGTACCTTTTCTGCCGAACCCATTGTAGTATAATTGTTATTATTCGTGAGTGATGTACAATATGCAAACTCCGGTGTGCATCCTGACTCTAAGGTCACAAATTCATGTCTTTGATCTGGTTCATCAGCGAAAAACCAATATCTTTGAGGAATCATTAGAACCATAGCAGCCTTTTCTAGGAAATCAATTCCTAACAATGTTCGATTGTCTTCCACATCGGGCAGAATTATGAAATCAATATTGAATGTTCTGGATCCCAGCTTTATGTCTACTCTAGTAGTAAGCAATCCTAATTCTCGGCTAGAGCCATTTGCAAGAGCGACAACCTTAACAATATTCTTTTTAAACCTTCAATTTTTTTCACGCTACAGGTTTCGACGCATTTGATGTTATACATTTTTGACCGCAAACCAACTTACTCGGTCTTTATGTTACCGTTATTTTCATCTTTCATTAAACCCACAATTTTTTGTTTTTTGTTCATTGGAATACACATTGTTCGGTTTATAGTCGCTGGTTTCGAATTTATTGGAATTGTTCCTGATGATAGAGTAAAAATCATCACACTTACGTTATATATTAAACTATCAGTATCCCTCTACAGTAATTTACATTTTTCGACGTCGAATTTTTTTAACATAAAGTTGTACTGGGTTATACACGCATGTTTTGTATGTCTAGTATACACATACCAACGTATAGAGGTTTATTGAATACAATTTCAGTTTTGTTAAGCTCTATAAGCTATATAAGCTCTTAGCCCCGTAGCTTCCCTCCCAACTCGAAACTAATTTTACAATACTATATTTCCGAATATTTTCCATAGTTCATCAACTTCAACAATTTTATTGCAAACTCGTTATCTCGTTTTGCTCTAAGCGATGTATTTAAATCGACGTATTCCTTCAACCAATTCGATTACTTAAACTGATTAATTCTATGAATTTTCTTTATTTGTAAACAGGAACCGAGGCACTGCTGAATTAAGTGGAATTTAATGCTCGGGCAGAGAGGAAAGTATCTGTGCAAATCGTGAAGGTTTTGAGGATAAAGTTCAATCAACGTCCAACATGTAACCGGTACTCGAGTCATCAGCTATCGAACGTACATCGAAATTTTCAACGTCGTCGACCCATTCGAATTTACTATAATATAGTAAATATTGTGATATCGCTCAAACACAAAGCCTGTTTACATCGAAATAAAGTAAATAATTGAAAGGTTGGTCTGGATCGTAATTAGACATATATTTATTATTCGCTTTTGCATATCTATTACGACATTGATTTACGCCCCCACGAATCGTCTTTTCTAAAAACAATCACATGTCGACGTTTTGCAAAAATTCTAATTTAATATTCATGTGTTTTAACATACAGAGTGTCCCAAAATGTTTTCCTCTTTTCAATACGGTATAGCTCGGCTAATAAACAAGTTATTCATTTGAAATAAGCTTTATTTTACAACTAAAAATGTGGAAAATTATTTATGGAAAATGACATTATCAAGATGTCATCCTTCGCGCAGCTGTACCTCCTCAAGAAAAAACCGGAAATGTGCAATGACTCGCCGACAGAGGTCTGGAGTGATATTCTGAATTTCTTCACGGATTCTTTGCCTCAACTGATTCAAATTTCTTGGTGTCGTGCTGTATACCCTTTCTTTAAGATAACCCCACAGAAAAAAGTCCATGGGGGTTACATCGGGACTTCTGGGTGGCCAGCTAATATCCCCCCGTTTAGAGATCACTCTTCCCGGAAAAATGGCCCTGACGACTTCCCTTGAAAGGTTTGCAGTATGTGGCGTGGCGCCATCCTGTTGAAACCAAGTGTTCTCATTGAATCTTGCAAAATTATCCACCTCAGAAAATTGTTTAACATGTCTCTGTATCGAAGAGACGTAACTGTAAGTGCACCACCGTTAGCATTTTCGAAAAAATAAGGGCCAATAATATAATTCCAGAGGCGCTTATTGCATAAGCCATACCGTCACATTGAGAGAGTGCAGTGGTCTTTGATGCTTCTCCTTAGGGTTTTCAGCGGACCAGTAACGGCAGTTTTGCTTATTTACGAATGTAAGTGTACATCATCGCTGAATGTCGAAAGTTTCAAAAGTGTTAAGTAATGTATCCGCAAGAGCAATCCGAAGTGGATAATCCTCAACTTTCAAAGCCTATACCAGTTGAATTTTATAGGGGTGGAACTTTAAATCTTTAGTCAGTATGTTGTGAACAACCATTTTCGATAAATGCAAGGCCGCTTGTTACGAATGAATTGTTCTCGTAAAACGCTCGAACACATAGCACGTTGTTCACCGGTAAACCGCTCCATTGTTACTGATTTCCAAGCCGTTGCCATTACTTACAATAGGCGCAGATGGTCCTACTCCCACTACTTTGTGTAATATGCGACAACTAAATGGGGAAAACCTTCCGGGACACCCTGTACAATCTGAAGTATCCCCGGAAGCGAATAGTAATGTGCTGGGTCTGCTCCGTACATATTGAGACACTGTTCCCTAAAATTTTCAAAAATATCAGCCAATAGAAAAACGTCCGTCTTTAAATACAACTGAATACATTCGTGAAGATTCTCCAAACGTTTTGATCTGATCTTCATCGCTGCGAATAATAATTTATTACATTCCAGCAGGACAGAATAATTAAGGAATAGAAGATATAAAAACCTTTTAAAATCTAAGAGTGGTCATGTGGTAGTGTAGGATTCGTTGGCGCTTCTTTTTCATCCTGTAGACTGCTGCTTCTGATGTGGCCTAAATGCTCGGGAGATGTAGGTACCTAGAGAAGAGTCACGGAATGAGAAAAAAGTCTCAGTATGTATACTATTACTATTATGGGGTGTAGAGATTTTAATTCAGGCAACGGCTTTGGAATCGATAGTATTTGTCAGACAATTAAATAAGGGTTGCTTTCCGAACCCGAACAAACTTATTAAAGAAACAGATCTTTTTCGCCGAAAACGACTTTCATAACTTTCTACATATAATCATTATTCAAGTTGCAGTTATTGTGACTCCAGCCTCTAAAAATTCCTAAAAGGTAGTAATGGTCGCAACAGGGTTTATCTTTATTAAACGGTCTCGTACAGATGTGACAATAATTTGTTTTTTTCTAATTCATTCTGAGCGTCAACGGAACAGGGTTCCATGGGCACTACAAAATATAATTTTTCGTCTACAAATTTTCCAATATTTTCAAGTTCCCTCACACACCAGTACGCACAGTTGAGACCTACATAACTTTTATAATAAGATAAATTTTTATCATAACTACAATTCAAATAACCCACTGCAAAGATCTCATGCTTTTGATACCTCTCTCATCTCTATTATCATTGACCGATTTCAATAAAGCTTCAAAACTGCTATAAACAATAACAAGAAGGAGTTCTTTATATTTAAAATTTCGGTCCCTAAATTTATGACATTATTTTTTGTATTAAAATACTTATATTCTCTTATTTGTTTGCCATTAACATGTAGCTTAATAAATTGACAACACCATTGGATCCACAATGTAATCATTGGATCCTTTTATAATGCATTTAAAATTGTAGGTTTAAACAAGTAAAATTAATTGTTTAAAAATTAAAGTGGATTGCTATGTAAAATATTAATAATTAAACCGCTTCTTAATCGACTTGAAAAGCAGATGTTCCATCTTCCCACCGAATTCGTTGACTTAGCTTTGGAAACGATTTTAATGTTTTATTTTCGGATAAATCACTCCCCAAATATATATTATACAGAGATCTTAACAACTGTATATTTTCTCAAATGACCGAAGTTTGTTTGAAGTTTAATTTTTAGGGAAATATTAGAGTCGACAATAACTAATGTATTCTACTTATGTTTTACAAATTCTATGGCGACGGTTTTTGAGGTTTTAAAGTTTCCAGTACCAATATTTATCTCACCCTTGGCGATGAGGCAGTACTGTTTATCTAAATTATTCCAAATGTTTCTCTAGTTGCTCTAACAGTCTTTTGAGTATGACTAAATTGTGTCCATACTTTGTAGATACCTTTTTAATTCTCCAGACTGGATATTTTCGTCCAATTTCTAATTCTTTTAGCGGCTTCGTTGGTTTAAAAGCTAAAAGCGACTTTTCATTAATTTCATTTAAATCCACCTCTAGGAATAAATAAAAAATTTTAGAAAGTAGATTTAGCATAAAAAGGTTAAACTTACCAGAGCGATTTATGCAAAACTTGCGTTGTTTTGCAAAAACTAATATAGCATGACACTGGTACTCCCGACATTTCCTTTTATATGGGAAAATAAGTGAAAGGTGCGCGGAAAGACCCTCATTATTACTTCACGTTTACAGTAATTTCTCACCACAGAGAGATTTAACTCAAATGAGGTTAATTGCTAAATTTATCACATGCAGTCTTTTGTATTTATGATCACACTCTGGTTCCTGGCTCTCGCTAAATGAGAAAATATTAAAATATCCAAAAAACATAACCGATACGCCTGAGTCACAGTGTCACAACGCTGCCAGTAGTGCCAACTTTTCAATTTCAGTTGACGAACAATGAAGTTCGAGGTTGGCATCAATGAAACTGGCCAATAAATTGTTGTAAATGTTGAAATCTGTAAAGCTGTCATCAATACAATTGTAAAACTAATTAATTTATTGAAATAAATTGTGGATTTTTTATTCAATAAATTGCTTTGTGTAAAATGGCTTTAATAGCTGTATGACTTTGTGTATTCAATGCGCATGCTTCTTATAGTTCCTGCTCAGGACCAAGTACCGATTTCACCGGTTCTGAATCAGTTCAGAAAGCGATCCCCACCATTCATAAATTTCAAAACAAAAGTTAATTTTTCGACTTTTGGCCACGTTTTCGTCGAAATCCCCCACTGTGGCATCTGTTTAAATATAGATTACTAGCAGCTTGGCTTGAAATTTCAAATCTCCAGTTTGCTGTAAACAAATGGATCATTGTTCTAAGTTGAACTTCTGCTTCTGCACTTGGGACACTCATATTGTTCGCTTTTTCTAAGAATGAAATTTATGGCTATATCGCAGCATTGTTTGAATGAATTTGTGACATCTTAGATATCGTGCACCAAACGAACAAATTAAACTGTCTGATTTTTCTTCCAAAGATATTTTGTCTGCCCGCATACGTGGAAGTACTTCTCGTTTACGTTCTCAACGGTTCTAATGTTATTTATTAATTTATTTTGTCCTTCAGTTCGTGCCTTTCCACTGCACCTTTCGTCACAGTTTTTTATATGCCTATATAGCAGTTTTGAACAGAAAAAACCAAGACAGTTGTCACAGGGCAATATGGAGACATTTGGAATTTGAGCTTTTGCGTACCCTCCTTGGAAAGTTATTTGCCGTTTTTAGAAAGTTTCCTTTATTTCTCAATTTAGTCAATAGTCTTTCCAAACACTTTGGTGGCGTTGAGCTTAATTTTATGACATCAAGCTTTAAGGAGTGATTATTTATAACCTGCCTTGCAAAGTTTAATATATCGGTTTCAGAGTAGTAGTACCTTTAGGGCGGTTATTGCATTTCAAAAGAATCTTATAGCTTCTGGTTGCTTTACGAATGGTAGTGATATCAAGGGTAGTAACTCTAACAAATTTTGTTTCTTTTCTTCTTTTGTTTCTGAGGTAACAAAGTATCACTCTTGCCACGTCTTGAGAAACATATTTATTTGAATGGATCTGCATCATTTAGCGAGTACATATTTAAAGAATACTGTTCCTGACTTTTTAGTATATCTTAACCATTGACAGTCATGCAATTTAAAGTTATTTCCTTCAGTATTTTTTTCGTAGTACTAAGTTGCTAATTTCATTAAGAGGTGTACTCGAATCCGCCACGACTGTGCCAATTACATTAAATGGTGAGCCAAGTAATGATGTTGGATCCTACTGACTATACCAATTTCTCAATTACCTCTTATAGATTCTTTCAAGAAAACACAACACTTGTTGAATAGTTTTTATTTAGGTTGCAGACTACGGGATCGAGGCTGCTGTCTAGCACACTTGCTTTGTAAGCTGTGTAACCTACAACTCGTCAATGTTTGACTAGGTTATACCTTTTGGGTATTTGGCTACCTCTGTGGAGAAGGGAGTGGTTCTAGATGTTAACAGGGCGCCAGACAAATTTTCTATAGCCGTATAAATACCCTAATAGTTGACTGTCAACTTCCGAAAATAGTCAAAAAGAGGTCGACGATAAATAAAATACGATAATAGTACAACACAAGATAAATATATTTTATTTTACGTATTTACACTTATTGAGTTAATTGTATATTTACTGAATACTGTCTGAAAATTGAGATAGTATTTTGATTAATAGCAAAAGCAAATATTGAGACTAGCTACGCAAACGATTAGAGATTAGGGAGATAAAATCTATTTAAGCAAAATGCAAAAGACAGGCAATAGGCTTCGAAATGGCGTCGCTTGAGCTCAGGCGCATGCGCATAAATACACACAAGCAGGTGTATACCGTAAATAAGCAGATAAGTACCCCTAATTTCCGCAAGCGTATTACAAAATGCTGTCAATTAATCTAGTCAATAAAGCGGAAAATAAAGAGAAAATATAAAAAAAAACAACAATGTAAATGTGCCAATATGGCCAATAAATAAAGAATATTAACAAGCGCATACATGCAAACAATCGGATATAAGCCAGTAAAGCTAAGCAAATAATAAATGTTACTAAGCAATAGCAAATTACCAATACTAATAATTTAATGTTACGATCAAAATTTAAGCATAGAGAAAAAAAAATAAAAGCAAAATGTTTGTTTCAAAAACTTGCGTGATATCCTTTCTTATCCAAGAAATATGTCTGGTAGAGGATCTTCCACGGAGCTGTACCAAAACTCCTATGAGATGACGAATGATGGTAGACGTGGTAGCACCGATTGCGTAATGCTTGGCTGAGACTGTCACAGGAGATATTTGAATACGTACAGGAACGTCAACAGTGTTCCAAATGCTGTTACGTAGAAGACCAGCTTCAAAAACAAAAGGAATCAAGCTTTCAGGAAATATTCCAAGAATGTGTGGTCCCCAAAAAAAAACCCCAATGGAAAATTAAAAAAAGAACATTAATTTAATGCTATGGCGCAATACATATGATATATATGGTCACAACGTGACGTATTATTTTAACAAATTAATTTACCTACATTTTTAGTAATAAAAATAAACTGGCAACGTCGCATGTCATTGCCTATATGGGTAAATTTTACTACAGCTACAAAAGTATAGAGCTTATTACAAAAGGCTAAATGTAAAACAAAAGAAAAATAACCATAATAAAAATACTTACCCTTAACTAAGGGGTTCTTTATAAAACTTGCCGCTTGTAGGCTATCTGCGTATGCGGACAGACGAATACGGACCTTATGGTATCTAATGATAAGGAAACAATTCTTACAATTTGCAATTTGAACTGAACTATTACTAAATATTATTGAATTACCGGTAAAAATGTACAATAACTATACAATAACCTCAATTCGTTTTCCTGGGGATACGATTTTCACACGGCGTGGTGTCAGTGATCCTTCATAAGAAGTGAGAATAAGGGGTTTACACCAAAAATACTATAATCCACAGCACTATATACCCCTAAATTCTTGATAAATGGCCACAAAAATTGCTCCTAATTAAAGATGATTTCAGAAATCATAGATTTTTCAATGGCCACCAATTCACACACACCCTCCAAAAAATCTAACCTTCTCCTGTCTTTCCACCCAGAAAGCGCGCGGAAAAACCCCCCCTGGAAACTAATCATAGTGTGATTGGACAATAGCTCTGCCAATCACAGTCAAGCATGTCGGAAATAAGTGAAAATATTGGTTTTTCCTAATACAACAATGCAACGGAAGGCTATAATACTATATTCTAAGTGTAAATTAACTAACTAAAATAAGACGATGTCATAATCGGGAGTTTTCAACATTAAAAATGCTATGCACAATCGGGCAACACTGTACCGCGCAGACTCTACTTGACTTAATTTAAGTCGATCAATAATCACGGAAGAAGAAGGAGACAATATGGCGAGATGTCAAATTTGAAATAAAATAAACAAACAAGAATCAATGCCCAGTGGACTACATGAATTTTAAATTTAAGAGGCCTGTAAGAGATACACTTTAAGGTAAGCTACGTTAATTAATTGTTAGATACGTAAATAATCTAATAAACCATATCACGAAATGAATTAGGTTATACAAAATTTATATTTATAAACTATTATTTTAATCTTTATTTCAGGGTCCCAGCATTTTTGCGTTTCGAGATGCCACTTGCCGTTATAAAAAGGTACGTTTTTCAAAATGTTATTTATTTTATTAATAAAATTACTTTTTAGCTAGGAATGCAAAGGGAATCTCTTCAAGGAAAACCCAATTGGTGGACTATACGAATATCCTTTTCCTTTTAACATAAAAGATCAAATCTTATCTATACAGTGTGATGTTAATTTTAGAATGAAAATACAAATTTTAAATGGATAGAGATGTTTAAAGAAATAGGAAATAAAACCTTATAAATACTGAGTGTTCCAGTTTTCAGAATAATATACATGCCCTCTTTTAAGGTAAAAATTAAACGTTACAGCTGATGCATCATAACTTCTACTGATACAAAAGCTACTATACTACCATTTTTCATGCTGATCATGCCCGTATTTTCTTCGTCTCTATTCACTCCGGGGCAATTTTCAGTATCTCTTATCCGGCTAGGCCCTTTAGTTTATTAATCAAAAAATGTACAGTGAAGTAGAAACGTTAAAAATTATGAATAATAAACTCGAATTAGAGTGAAACGTGTGGAAAAAGTAAATGATCTGTTTAGGAATAGGGACAGAAAAAACAATGCGATATGTAAAAAATACTGGGTCGACAAATTGTTGGAGCAGAATCAAGAACAATATTTAAGGCAAACATGTTTAACAGCGACATTGACAAATAAAACAAAGAACTGATGTACTTTTTATTAGAGGCTTTAAGAAAATTGAATGTTAACAATGAATGGATGAATTTGTATTTGGAAAAAAGAGTGTTTGCATTTGTAATTTATAATCAAATTGACTAACGAGAAAAAAAATGAATTGTTTTTAGAAATGTCAGAAACCTATAAACCTGTAAATCTGTATTTTCATCTACACGCTTTAAGCGTGATTTACGCTGTTACATGAAGAACATTGATGAAATTGATGGAAAGTATTTAGTTATCTCCTATAACAAAGGGTAACCATATATGTTTATTTACAAAATTTGAAATGAACGAACAGAAACTGAGATTAATTGGAGAACTTTTGTCTCACCATATTTTCGTCAAAGTTAGCGGAATATATGTAAAACACCCTTATTTCATGAAATTTACGTAGTTGTACAAATTTGTTGTTTTAAATTTAAATTGTGAATTGTGTTTATAGATTTTGGAGAAATGTACATAAAAAATAACGATGTGTGTAATGTAATTGATGTACTGTACTATTTTTTTATTGCATTTTATACTTCAAGACCTTGATAATTTTTTATAAAAATAAATGTTTACTATTTTTCGTATGTATTTAATATTCCTTTGAGCACCCTTTACAATTAATAAAAAAGGTTATTTGTCTATCTCTTCAAATAACTGAGATACGAAAAAGTTGTTTTCAAGTATTTTCGACTTAATAGTATATTACTGTAAAGATAAGTCTAACAAAAAAGTTTATTTACATAAACCTGCTGTCGGTTGGTATACGTTAAAAAAGTAATTTAGTTTTTTATTCAAAATTTAAAAAAAATGGAGTTATCATTTCGTCTTGAGCTATTTTGAGAAAACTTCAAACTAAGTAGTGCAAAATTCAGTACATTCACGTTACTTTTCGACAGTTTTAACAAAAATTACATTTTTCGAAAAATTTTTAAGATGGTTTGTACGGTGAAATAAAATTTGTAGTAATTATATTTATATAATTTTATTATATTTTTACATTGTACCTATTCTATAAATATCAACGTTTGCACAAAACAGACATGCCCATTTTGGTATTACATTGTACTCGATGAGTACGACGATGACAAATAAAATATGTTGGTAAATTTTCTTTGGAAGTGATATAGTGATAATTCACATGAAAAGGGTTTTTCCCGTCGGACCCTTCGTAGCTTTTATAGCAGAATCTATAAACACATCTTCGTTTATATAAAAAGCATAAACTGTGTTGACACAGAATAGTTCATTGGCTAACTCCTGACAAATTCTTCTTATTTGATTTGTTCCTACGCTGTTCCCAACTTCGTTTTCACTCATTTCTTCTAAATAATTTTCTATCATTGTTTACACGTTTGCAACTGAGTTAAAGTACCAACTTTTATAAGAAATATTATGATGGTAGTGGAGCGGTTGATCCGGTCTCGTATATCGACCGGTTTATTTGGCTTTTATTAGGATCTAAAAAATCGACATAAGGCTGACTATCAACTTGAACACAGTGCTTGGGTGAGTCAAAAGACGCTAGGACAAAAAGCCACTACGTGAGTCGTTACCGATATCTTGTAATCGAAAAGGAAATTAGGTATAGGATTGAAGAAAAAACTAAAAAAGGATAAAAGTATTCGTACCAAGAAAATAATTATTCCATTGAGGGTTTTTACCTCTTACTTCCAATATTAGGTGTATTGAGGTGGAGCTGCAGGTGTCGCACAAGCTATTAACAACGCTAAAGCAAATAAACAACAATTGGCGGTACAGCAGAAGCATAATCTAGCTATGGAGCAAGCTGGTAAAGTTTTGTGCCTAAACAAAAAAGGCAAGGCAAAGGGTTGTACTTAACTCCCTATTAAAAAAACTTCGAATAAAGCTACCGCGCCGAGCATTAACAAATGTAAATTTGATAAAATTTCCTAAAAAATTACAATTTCCGCGGTGTTTTTATGACAAAGAAGGGTTATTTAGATTCATATTACTAGAAAAATCATCTGTATTTTTATTTATAGAGAATACAGATTCTAAGTGTTTTCCAAGAATATACCACTTTAAGCGATGTTTTATATCATAAGGCGATAGATACTCAATTCTCCCATAGCTCGTGTAAGTGCGAAACATCTTTTTCAAAAATATCTTGGATGAACTTTCTTGTCATTATATATGTAATTGGAAATTTCGTGATTAGATCTTCGTAAAGAAGTTTTATTGCCGAATTTTTTATTAATATTCCTCTTTGGAAAGGTAGCAGAACGTGTTGCCTTTGAGTTATCCCTTTGATATAGACAATTTGTCTCATACGCGTATATTTTCACTTCTTACATTTAGGATTTCATTTTGTTTGTCTAACCATTAATTCCTTCGTGTGTCCCATATTTGATACTAGAATTACATACGTCAAACTAATCGATGACAATTTTGAAAAAGTGTGTTACTTGTTCCCACTCTTCTGAAAACATATTACTTTCGCCACACCATTCGATAGCCCTTGCTGTCATGTTTGAGAAAAATTGTGTTGCTAACCTTTTGCCGTTTGCTACTAGTTACAGTAAGATGTAAATGTATCACTTTAAAAGCAAACTTTAAATCGGAATTTGATTGCGGTATCAGTGATCCTTCTACGTGTTTTTTACTTACTGGTTTGCCATTAGGTAAAAAGAGACCATGGTCTATAATATAGTTTCTCAATAATTTAATTAAAAGGTTAGCCATAAGTATTTTTCTGTGTGTTATTTGGATTAGGAGGAAATATTCAATTATGAGGCAGCCATATCGCTGGTTAAACATGTTATGTAAAATCCTAATTGTTTGACATTAATAATAATGTTATTTATTATTTCAGATTTAATGGGTAGGTCATATTTATAGTAAACTGGTTGTTTCCAATTTCCAAATAACGATGGTGCCATAATAATTTGTAGATTTACAAGGATCTACTACTAGTTCCTTTACTGGATCAAAACATATTTTGTCCGAAACGTCAGCACTGTCACTATCTGTAGCAGACATATCTTTAGCTTTTGCCTTCATAATCATTATAACATCTGTCAATATTCCTTCGTTAGCATTTAAATTAGACGCCCGTCGCCGTAACATCAGGTAATGGATAATTCAATTTAAATTTTAAATATCCATAAGCCTTCGGATTTAGTTAAATAACCAAATGTCGTGCTTCAGGTTTTTGTCAGTTAAAACACTTCGGAAGTATAACTTATTTATTTGTTCTATCAGCTGGACAACAATACATCAAGCGTACATTCAAATTAGAACTAAATAATGTTGGAAATCGGAACTATTTATATAAATCGATTATCCAAATATTTATTTTAGATAAGGACGCGAATGCTTCCGTAACTCATTACATTATGCATATTTGTATGTGCGGCCATGAAAAATATATAATTATGGACTGGGTGCGTAATGATGATATCACATAACTCCTCCATCCTAAAAAGGAAGTCGAGAGGTATCGGATGGACTGCTCTGGAGTGGGTCACGTCCGACCGAGACTTGCTTCTTTTCTTTGTTGAAATAGACAGTCTGGATGTCCTTTCTTTTAATCCAAACATAATCATTATTAAGATGGTAAGTGGTATGATGTACCAAAGAATTTCAAGACCAGTTTTTTCTTCAGGTAAATCTCTAATCACTGGTGAAAGTTGCTCTAATTGATGTTGTATATGTGATATTCCTTTAATTTCTAACCGGGTATCATTGATTGGACTCAACGATGTAGAATTTGATACAAACTTGATTTTTGGAAGTAAGAATGTTGAAGATATCGTCGTGGGTCTCTCATATTGATATGTTTGTCCTGAAATCTCGAAGAAACAGTGGGGTGCCAAGGTTACTTTCATTAATCGGTATATCAGTTTCTTTTGGAATAGATTAATGTGACATGTATATTCCATTACTACTGGTGTGACTGGGATGATTATGTATTCAGCTGATGACAATTGTAGGACTCGATTTTGACTATATAGTAGTGGGTTTAATTGTCATCAGTCTTTGCGGTACTTCTTTCGTAATAGTTCTACAAAGCATTCAGGAGTATGTTGTAAGTTGTCTTCTAGGAGATATATGTCTTTAATTGGTGTAGGGATAGTCGACATCCATTGGTAGTTATCGTTACCGTCAACAGCCAGGTAATCTTTTTCATTGGCTACTAGTATTTCGTATTTATTTTTAATACTATGTATGTCATCTGTAGTGGCTATTCCGAATAATTCTTTTTCAATGTTACCTACAAAATTGAGTAATCCTCTTTTAGGTCTACTGTTATTAGTTAATGGAATTATCTTTTTGTATTTTTGCGCAACTAATATTTTTAAATTTTGTTCTTGTGTAAAATACCTTTTTGTTTTTTTCTATTTGATATATCTTTGTTATTTTTTTTATTAGTGGTGTTTTAAAGTACACCCGACACCAAAATTGTAATGTGTGGTGCAAAACACCTGATACCAAAATATATATGCAAAAACCTTATGACCAAATTTCTACATTCCAATCTACAACCGTCGGACAGCTGCTTACCCAAGGACTATTCCCCTCGGGCACCAATAAGGTCGCGGCTCCCGGTTTTCGACTACTGTGCGTACCTTCGCCCCGGCTTCCTCCTGGTTGGTTGTCGCTAACTCTCCACCTGGTGACCAAATTGCTACATTCCAATCTACAACCGTCGGACAGCTGCTTACCCAAGGACTATTCCCCCCCGGGCACCAATAAGGTCGCGGCTCCCGGTTTTCGACTACTGTGCGTACCTTCGCCCCGGCTTCCTCCTGGTTGGTTGTCGAGCGGCTGACAGACACCCGGATTCGGCTCTGGCTAAAGTCGAAGCAGAAAACTTCTCGCAGAGACTTCTAACTAGCGGGAATGAGTCAGGCGGTTGTGAGAAATCAAACCTCGCATTGAATTAATACTAACTATATATATTGAATAATAATAATCAGAGAGACAGTCTACACGCTGCCGCTCTGTCTAGAAAAATGTTACAAGCAAAATAACAAAAACCCCAAAATTTGCTAATTGGTACTCAAATTGAATATTGTTCAGAAAGACAGTCTGATCGCTGCCGTTCCGTCTAGACAAGTGCTACAGACCAAAACAAAGAACAAACAAAAAAATACTATTTGGTACACTTACCAAAATTTCCTAAACAGAACTGGTGTTAATCCACTGAGAAAACAGGACACTAAATGGCACCCACCGTGCACTATACGCTCCGTTGCGGTCACCACAATTTTTCTAACATCAAATAGTTCCAAAAAAAGAACAATCCCGGTTGACTTGTATCGACTCTGGAAAAAATACCGTTCAAATCAAGACCTAGTGCCCGGCACTAGAAAAATAATCTTCCAATTCCGCGAGCCCCCGTACGACTCTGGACTCCCTGAGTCTTAAACTACTTTCGGATCCCGGATCCACGCAATACTCTCTCGATTCCCGGAGCCCTGCAACGACTGTGTAGTCCCCGCAACGACTCTGTAGTCCCCGCAACGACTTTAGACTCCCGGAGTCCTGCAACTACTTTCGGATCCCGGATCCTCGCAACGACTGACTCTAGTCCTCCTTCAAAGTCTCAAGCTCCCGATTTTTCCGAGGCTTTAATCCCGCCCTGTATGCTAAAGCTCTCCTAATTAAAATATGGCCGAATCGATCCCACCAATCAATTGTTTCATTTTTCAATAAATTATTCCCACTTAAGAGTGTTGCCTTTTATCATAAAAAGAGGGTGTAAACTATACCGTTGACCATTACTAAAAAGGCGTAATGGCTCCTTTCTGCAACCGTAGCTTTTTCCCGCGGAACGAAGGTTCCCATGAACAGTTATCTTTCAAAAAAAAGTGTTAAATTGACAGTTTTCGAAAGGAGTCATGTTAGAGATAAAATTTATCAACTTCATATCCGGCGAGATCCCGTAACTTTGGAGATTTGTTTATTTTAAATCACACCGAACTACTTTACGATGCCGCGCCTTTAATCCAAGTCCGTGGGAACGGCTTCTTTCTCAGCGAACTATACCATCGCCTGTTTCTAACCCTTGGTTTAACTTAACTAGGTACCTACTATACAGTATGTCTATATCTACTAGATTTGCGATTTACTACACTTGGTTTATTAATGCCAAATCAAGTGGTTCTGTGGCTTTTGAATCATATTGAGCTAAAACGTTTAATAGGACATTAGTATCTTTGTATGCATCAAAGAGAGGGTTCATGTCTAGTTTGTGGATCAAAGTATGGTAATGACTTATTGTCCGAATGTTTTTTCCAAGTCCTTTAAATATTGTTGGATGATCTACGGGATCGAAGGTTATATCGCCTGGACCTCGTGAAGAATTAGAAGGGGTAGAAGAATCTGTGTCTTCATTCTGTAACAAGGGTTTTTCGATTAGTTTTCTATTTTTCTGGATATTATTTTTATGAGTGGTTTCACTAGTTGTTAATATTATTTTATCGTTATCTTGTATGACTTTAGATTTCTTAAAACGCGGGTGATGTTTAGGAGTGCGTTTTGGTGATTTGATACAGATTTCCTGGTCAGGAGTTACAGGTTCCGGGTCATTTAATTTTATATTTCGTTTCTGAATGATATTCTCTTTAGAGGTTTGAATCCGTGTTTTGATAGTGTCATGTATATTTGACATATTTTCTTTATGATTCTGGATATATTGGAACGTTATTCGTTGATTAGAAAGATTGAAGGGGTCAGTTCGGGGACCATGTATTACTTCGAAGGGAGTCATTTTGGTGACAGAATGAATATAATTGTTGTATAGAAGGACTGCTAATGTTATGAGATATTTAATGGGTTTTAGGCATCTAATAGAACCTGCTAGTGTAGAATGAAATCGTTCTACGGGAGAATTGGAGTTAGAGTAATAGGGGGTAGTGAAATGGAATTCAATATTATGTAGTAAGCAGAAGTCTTTCAGATGCTGGTTATTGAATTCGGTGCCGTTATCACAGGTAATTTTCGAAGGTAACCCCATGTGTGATATGAAAGAGAGGATCATTTCCATGATACAGATGCTATTTTTATGTTCCAGGGAATACGCTTGCCCGAATTTGGAAAATGGATCTAAGATTGTTAAGAAGTCTTGTCCTTCTATAATGAATGTGTCTATATGAATATGCTCGAAAGGTTTAGAAGATGTTGGTGTTAATTGTAATTTAATCTTTTGTGGGTGGCGGTCATATTTGGAAATGCGACAAGTTTGACAAGTATTAATGAAATTTGTTGCGTCAGTTGAAATGTTGGGCCAGTAATAATTTCGTTGTATAGATTGCGTGGTTTCTTTGATACCTCTATGGCATGTTTTACCTTGATGATAATATTTAAATATTCGTTGTTGCTCTTGTTCTGAGTCAATATCATCTAATAATGTGTTACTGATTAATATTTTTTGATTTCTATGAAATAATAATAATGTTCTTAATATTTAATATTCTTGTAATTTTCTTCTCTAAAATAGGTGTTGAAAATTTAAAGCAAGTATTTCCATCCAAAGAAATAAAGGGTTTCAAGAAATGTAATGTTTGTTCATCATCTAGATTACTCCTAAGGGTTACAAGATGTCTAGTTTTTTCAAAAATTGTTCTTGTATCGGCTATTTCCCGCGGTAGATTCTGTTAGAATGATTTGATTTTGGTTAATGGGGTATTCAGTGTATGGTAAGGTGAATATAGGGTCTTCAATGGAAGTATGTACTGTTTCTGTATCTTCGATAGGCTTAGGAGGATTACTACTCAGTTATTCGTTTTCAAGTATTTGGTTTATTAATTGATCGAGTTCTTCATCTGCCTGAACGTTAGTACTTAAATTATCTAAGTTTTCTAATGATGGATCATCTAATTCATTGATGTTGCATTCTTCTAATTTTATTCTGCTCAAGGCATCGGCGAGTAGATTTTGATTTCCCTTTTTATATTTAATTTCATAGTCAAATTCTTCCAATTCTAATCTCCAGCGGACTAATTTACTGTTAGGTTTTTTTAGAGAAAATAGCCATTGTAACGGTTTATGATCAGTATAACTGTTAAATTTGCTCCCATAGACATAAGGTCTAACTGTTTTACATCCCCCATACAATTGCGAGTTCTTTCTCAATTGCGGAATAATTGATTTCGGCTTGGTTAAGAGTTCGTGAGGCGAACCAAATAGGCTTATTATTTTGTGATAGAACAGCTCCTATGGCATAATCTGACGCGTCTGTTGTAATTTCAAAAGTTTGTTCAAAATCTGGATAACTGAGTATAGGGTCGTTCATTAGTAAATTTTGACAGGTTCTAAAGCAATTTTTATAAGTTTCGTCTATTGTTATTGTGGAGCCCTTTTTTAAACACTGTGTCATAGGTTTAGTAATTTTGCAAAATTTTTTATGAATTTCCGATAATAACCTAAGAGGCCTAAAAATGATTTAATTTCCTTTTGTGTTTTTGGAATAGGGAAATTTTTTATTGCTTGGATTTTTTCAGGGTTTGGTCGTATACCATTTCTGGTAATGATGTGCCCTAAGGAGACTTCTTTGTGTAGAAATTCAGTTTTATCTAACTGAATTTTGAGATTGTTTTTCCTAAAGGTTTCGAAAATTAATTGTATGTTTTGTAGATGTTCTTGTAACCCATTGGAGAAAACTATTATGTCATCCATGTAAACCATGCATATCTTGTTTTGTAGTTCCTTTAGTACGTTATCCATGCAACGTTGGAAAGTTGCTGGAGCATTCGTAAGTCCGAAAGGCATTCTCGTACATTCGTAATGTCCGTTATCTACAGTGAAGGCTGTCTTTTCTACTGAGTCTGGATGCATTTCTATTTGATGGAATCCAGAAGCTCAGTCGATTGTAGAAAAATAGGAGTTTCTTCCTAATTTATCCAAGATATCTGATATATTTGGTAAGGGATATTTGTCGTTAATAGTTTTCTCGTTTATTTTCCTATATTCTACCACCATTCTCCATTTTCTTTTCCCACTCTGATCCATTTTTTTCGGAACTATCCAAACGGGTGAAGAAAATGGACTTTGTGACAGCCTTATGATACCATTATTTAACAATGAATTAATTTGTTGTTCGATTTCCTTTTTGTGTACGTAAGGGTATCTATAGCTTTTCGTATAAACTGGTAAATCATCTTTCATTCGTATCTCGTGTTTTACTGTATTTGTAAAGGTTAAATTGTCGTTAGTTTTTTGAAAAACGTCACTATATTCTTGACAAAGTTTGGTCAGTTTTATTTTTTCCTCGGGATTTAGATGATCAGTTCTTAATAAGTTATAAATTTTTAAGTCGGAGTCTAGATGATTTTTCGTTTGGAATGAATAATCAAAAACATTGTAATTTGTAAGGGGTTCAATTTTTATGTCATTGAGGTCAAAGTATGATGGTTGGTAGCTATAATTGTGTAGTTCGATTATTAAGGCTTCGTTTTGTACTGTGGATGATGTTTGGTAAGTAGTAGTTATCTTTTTGAATTTCATGAATGTAAACTTCAGTGTTTTCTGGGATTTCTACAGGAATACTGAGTTTTGATATTTCTCTTTCGTTTAGTCTTACGTTAGGTCTGTCATATAATAAGGGCAATGAAAAATTTTGATTGAAAATTTGGTTTTTAGTGAACGAAATATTAATTTGAAGTTTCAGTATGTCTTCAAGTCCTAAAGCTCCATCAAAATATTTATGGAAATCGTACAGAATTATGTTTAGGGAAACATCAGCATTAAACTCGGGAAAACAAGGGATTTGAGCTTGTTTTTCTACAGTTATTTCACCAATTCCGGTTTTTAGTTTTAAAGGGTCATTTTTGATAAATTGTGGACAGTATTTTTCGACAATGGAGGGTTTCAGAAGGGTTTTAGAACTGGAAGGGGGCTGTAAGAGGTGATGTTATAAAAATCATATATTATGGGTTCAAATTTTGGGGATCGGTATTCTCGAAAAAATGATTATCTAATTCTTCGTCCCAATTCTCAAATTCTTCGGTATCGTTTTGTCCCTCAACAGAATCTGGGGGAATTTGTAATTCATTTAATTGTTTATAAGTTAAATGTCCATTGCCTAACATTACGGAAAGTTGGTCCAGTAACCAGCCTTGTGGTGTTATGTCGGTTTCTGAATGAAATCACTCATGTGCGGGTCGAGAGATGGATTTATTAATTGTAGATGTTTGTATTGGCGTTGGTTTGTTTGTTTTTACAACTTGCCCTGGTTTCCAAACATTTGTTTTACCAAAAACTTGATTGTTGGGAAATTGGGTTTCATCGGTTTGGAATTTATTTGAATAGGTCGTGAGGACCATTCATTTTGCTTTTTACATTGAGAAGGGTTTTGAAAATTTCTATATGGAAGGGGGTTTTGAAAGTTTTTGAATTGAGGAGGATTTTGAGGGTTTTTGAATTGAGGAGAATTAAAGTTTTTAAATTGTGGTTTTTGATGCGAATGAAATTGTAAAGGCGATTGGTGTTGTTGATTTTGGATTGGTTTGATAGTCTGTTTAAGTGATTTCTGATAAGATTGAAATTGTTGTTCTTTTGTAATAAAGGTTACTGCTTCATTCAAATCGTTTATTTCCTTAGTACGGACCATTTGTTGTAGGTACGTCGGTAAATTACTAACATAAGTGTCTAAGCTTAATTTATTGTAAACAATACTTAGTGCTCGTTTAACTTCTATGCTTTCACCAGACTGTTTTAGTTTATACATGAGTAATGATTAGTGTTGTAAAATACGATTAATAAAACCAGTAAGAGTCTCTGTTCTTGTAAATCGCGCGGATCTCCTAATGTTTCTAATAATAAATTTCTGATTTGTTCCCAATTAAGTTCTAGACGGGTTGAAACATTTGTTTGAGCTTATCCCATTAATTTGCTTTTAACAGCTCTTAAAATGAATTTATTTTGTATTTCATTATTTTCTGTATAATAAACGAGTTCGTCACATGCGGCTATAAAATCGTTTAGTACTGATGGTGTTCCAGAAAATGTTGGAATTACATCTATGAACATTTTTAATAATTGATAATTAGTAGCCATATTTATTTCTATCTGATCCAATTCACGGAGTAAATCGTTCATGTATTCTTAACCTAATGAAACTTGATATACAGTCAAGTTTATTTTACCTTAAAAGAAATCAGTCCTTTGAGAAACAATCAGAGTTTAATTAATTTTATCGGTAGTGAGTTCTAATTTTACCAAAAATACCAATTATGAATTCCTAAGGCAGGGAATTAATGGAAAAGGGATTTGGCTGTGACTTACTTGAGCGGTTTGTAGTTCGTGCTGATTGTTGATCACCCTTAACAGTTGAAACTGAAGTACATTGAAGAAATCGTCGGTCGATCCGGGATATGTGGCTTCTTCGATATACTGGATGATCCTACCGACTGCGCCAGTTAAATAACCAAATGTCGTGCTTCAGGTTCTTGTCAGTTAAAACACTTCGGAAGTATAACTTATTTATTTGTTCTATCAGCTGGATAACAATACATCGAGCGTACATTCAAATTAGAACTAAATAATGTTAGAAATCGGAACTATTTATATAAATCGATTATCAAAATATTTATTATGGATAAGGACGCGAATGCATATTTGTATGTGCGGCCATGAAAAATATATAATTATGGACTGGGTGCGTAATGATGATGTCACATAACTACTTACATTATGCGCTGCAGCCTCAGCGACGTGCGAATTGAATCAAAAGAAGGAAAATATCCAACAGCGTAAACCTCTAAGTGGAAATTTGGTCACTATTTAATTCTTACCACCACATACGATTTGAGACGGTGACAGGCTGAACATCTACCCTAGCGTCGAGAACTAACGGTAAGTCCCCAGGAAAACCCTTAGAAATCAAAATAAAGAAATTAACTCACTAAAAAACACTATAAATACAACGATTTACCTTCACTGAAAGGTTTCCCACTTACAAGTAACTATTCAAAACACAATACCATTGAGTTCCAAAACCAAATGAAACGTTCGAAAGTTGTTGTAGCTTAATCCTTATAGACGTGATTTCGCCTGAACTATTCATCCCCCAAAGGCACCAGGAAACAACCAACAGATTTTACTAAATGTGCCTGCACAAAAATTACATTCAAAACAGATGATATGGATAATCACGTGAAAATTTGTAGCACCATTTTCTAGACGAACAACAATCTTGACCTGGTCGGAAAGAGAAAAAAACGAGTGGGAGACATCCTCTTCGGGAAATCTTTCCAACAATCATCTTTCGGTTTAGGACTAGTCGCGAAACCAAAAATTTACGGGATCCCTTACCTGAACTGTCTATCCGAGATGGCGCAGTAAGTATCATATCGAACATTAATACATTTCAAATAGAATGCATGCATGCGCAATGAATGGTTATGCACACACCATCTGTATTTGTACGATGGGGCGTAACGAATATGAATTAAGCTCGAATTTTTTAAAACCACGAATTTATATCGATATATTTTAGAGTATGAGTCAGATATGGTACAGTATGCACTGAAGGGTTAACTCATGTACCTCATCCAATAAATACAAATTAATAATTTAAATGTGGGTATTTTCTCTATTTTGTTGTATTATAATAATTATAATTAAACCAGATCGTATGCGACTCGAAAATGCAGAATTTACGTCGTCCCAGCGTACTTGATTACTTCGTTTATCTCTATGTCCTGTCCCTGTATGTTCTGAATTTGATAACAAAATTTTGATTCGTTTTAAGTGACCAATGTTAGTTTCAATTTTGCGCCTAGTCCCAACTGAATGAAACGTTTTAAGAGCCTGAATCAGCATCCTTAATTGTCGATTTATTAATTTTATAAAATTTTGTACATTGTGTATACGACTTCCACGTACAACTTCTAAAACCTGGGTTAGTTTAGCAATAAAATTATCGGTTTCCTGAACAAGAGAGTCCATAATTAACAATTAAATGTAAAAATAAAAAAGAGTGCAACTAATGTAAAACGTTTTATATTAAAAACACGACACAAAAAATATTTGGGCGCACTTACAGTTTTTTTATGTTGAATCAGGTTGTTGATGATCTTATGACAGCTCCACAATCTCAAAGTTTTTGATTGGGTTCGGCTGATTGCACTGCACTAGGTCCTTGAATACCAAGCCGTACTTCCTAGGTACAAAGTGTTCCAAATTTGCCTCGATTGCCGGCAAAGACCTCCTTGATCAAAACACTGCGTTCTCGCCCAAGTCGACAAGAACCGTCTTCCCAAACCGGGTGTTAACTATTTTTATCTCCCAAATCGGTATGGGTTGGTCCACAGGTAGGTCCTGTAGATTAATTACTGGAGTCCTGCGGATGGAGGAAACCTCATTAATTTGGCTTAGATTCATGCTACAACAATAAC
Source organism: Anoplophora glabripennis (assembly GCF_000390285.2). Lineage (NCBI taxonomy): Eukaryota > Metazoa > Arthropoda > Insecta > Coleoptera > Cerambycidae > Anoplophora > Anoplophora glabripennis. The sequence goes on from NW_019417113.1 coordinate 310,295, forward strand.
TTGTATAACTAAAAGCTTGTTAAATGTAAAGAATGTTTGGTTAACTATTTAATTACGTTAAGATACAGATTATAACAATACCAAAGCTTGTAAAATGCAAAGAACTATTTAAAAAATATATGACTTACTTGTTAGGAGCACTAGATACAATTACTTGAACGAGATGAAGACGTTGTAAGGCATAAACGCACAGAAACTACTGAAGAACTAGCTGGAGATGAAAGTGTAGTTGCTTCTACGGGGTATCGATGAAGACTGGCAAATGATAACTATATATATAGTATATATATCGTCATTTCTTATCACATCCGGCCAACGTTCGTTATTTGTTATCGCATGCTGGCAGACCTAATTATTTTTAACGGTTTCCTGTTAGCGCTCGCTTCGTCGTTATCTCCTTCCGGTCAGCGCTCATTATTTTTTATCCCTAACGACCAATCACCTTCCACGCAGACCACCGCCATCTTGTTCCTAACGACCTAACACCTGCCCTCAGCCTCCACAGGTAACCGCCCCCCGTGCCGCCATGACACTTCTTGCACGCCAACACCCACGCGTCTTTTACACAACGACAATGCTCACAAGAAGCCGCTGAACCCGCGCGCCGAACTCGATGGACACTGACCATGTGACGTCACTTCCGCTGCAGAACCGGCCTATTATATCTACTTAAATACCCATAATTTTCTCTTTTACGTGTGTCGACACCCTTTTTTCCGAGGCCAGGTGGAAAAGATAGAATTTTTCAGTATTTACCTGAATGGTAGCGGTAAAACTACCAGATAAACTTTGTAAAAGTCGTCTCGGCAGATACATCCTAAAAGCGGCTTTAGCGAAATTTGTGCTGCGGTTTTTCTGCTGAACGACGTTTGTACACCGGGCGACTTTAATAATAGTTTGGCCAGCTATAAGAGGTAGAAGAAGTATACGAGATATACCCACCAAACTATTGAGGTATACAGTAAAGTGCCTACATATTAGATCTTATAAGATGTTCATTATGATCTAAGAGGTCATTGTATCAATGGTTCATTCTCAAGGATCTGGGTAATTAATTGGTCAAGTTCTTCGCCAGCTTAAACATTTGTATACGTTTCTAGATTATCTAGTTCTGATAAATTTTCTAATTTATCTGTTATATTCTTCGAGTTTATCCGTAAATTTTGACAGTTCCTAAAGCAGGTTTTATAATTTGTATCTAAAGTCGGTCTTATCAAGTTGAATTTTAATATTGTTTTTCCTATCTCAAAAAGTAATTATAAATTTTGTAAATATTCTTGTAATCCGTTAGAGAATACGATTATGTATATCGTCCATATACACCATACAAATGTTGTTTAGTAAATCCTTTAGTACATACATGCTGCGTTGAAATGTTGCTGGTTCCCTTCTTAAACCAAATGACATACGCGTATATTCATAGTGTCCATTGTCCACCGTAAATGCAGTTTTCTATTAAATTTGGGTGCATTTCGATTTGATTAAAACCGAAGTTAAATCATTTGTTAAAAAATAATATTTCCCTAATCTGTCAAGTAGTAATAGATATACTATTATGTTTGGTAAATGGTAGGTATCTGTCATCAATCGTTTTTTAGTTTACTTTTCGGTAATTTTTACTGCTTTGGTCCATTTTCTTTGGTACAATCCATGCGAGTAAAGAAAAAGAACTTTGTGATGGTCTACTAAATCTGTTGTCTAGTAGTAGATTTATTGCTCTATTTCAGTTTTATGAATACAGGGTGTTTACTAAAAAATGGGCCATACTTTAAGGCTTGCTTTCTTGAATGAAAATAAGGTGATTTAAATCAACTTACCTTAGTACCATTGGTTCTTTAAGAAGTTATATCCCGAGAAAGTATTTTGGGAAAGCAGTTTTTTTTGTGTTATTTCCTCTGAGACCCGAGCGTTTAATTTTTGGAATTTCTCTTTAAGATTCAAAATTCTTATCATTTTTAGTCTAAAGAACACAATTGTTTTCAAATTTTTATTTTTTTGCAAACAAAAAAGTCATGAGCATTCAAAAGGACACTGGGACAATATTAAAACAAATTATTTCAAATGCTGTTGCTTGCATTGAAAGGTAGCAAAAGTACATCAAGGTTATGAACCAGCTATCACAGAATAACAGAAGCATAGGGACATCAAAATTATTCTTGTTTGCAGTTAATGTTAATATTTTTTCGCGTTCCAATGTTTTGGTATAAAGTCAACCATATCTAACCGCCGGACAGGCCGATACGAGTAGACTAATTAAACTCGTAAACTCTCTGATTGTGCAGACTGACTTAATTCGAAGACGTTTAACCCACTTTTTTATATTTTCTTTCTTATAAATTATTAGTGTAATTGTCATATCTGTTGCGTCAAAAATTAAACCTAGGAATTTTTGTGACCTGCTTGGAATTAAGCAACGTTTTCTTTATGTATTGATTATAAAGCCTACAGATTCCAGCAGCCGAATAAGGTTTCCTAAATATTCTAAACATTGTTTATACGTTTCACGTAAAACTAAAAAGTCATCCAGGTAAATGACACTCTTTCTCGGAACCAAGTAGTGATTGGTTTCATCAATTTTGTGAAACAGTAGGGTGCCGAAGAAAGACCAAATGGAACACAAGTGAATTCATATTATATTATTCCTAAAGTAAAACCTGAAATATTTACGATGTTTTTTGTGAATCGGGATTGCAAAATAAGCACCTTTCAAATCTATCTATTGATGTTAAAAAAAGGTTTGGGCGAATCAATTTCATCGCTGTTCTGTAGCCCTCCATTCAGTTTTTTGAGGTTAAGGAAAAACCTTTTCTTTCCGTTGGACTTGTCCGCTAAAAAAATTGGTGAAATGAGTAGGTAGTTGAGGAGGTAACCTCCGAATCGGGTTTTTGTGTCCCTCAATCTATGACAGCACTGTATGGTTGGTGGCACTTTTTTCCAAGAATTGATGAAAAGGTTGTCTCTGTAAGTGCGAAGGTCGCCCTCCTTAAGACCTCATCTTCCTCCTCGGATGGGTCGGGCGCTTTCTGTTTGCCCGCTGGCTTGAGGTTTATCTGCCCCATTCCCTTTACCCTTACCGAAGGGCTTGGGAAGAAGTAGACTGTAGATTGAGCCGGTCAAATGTCCAAATTTTTTCACCTAATTCGGATCCAAATAAATATTCCCCTCGTGGAAGTTTTTCAACGAAGTTTTTTGTTTGTTTAGTAATGGGTAAATAAATTGTCATTTCTTAAGATATACATCGTTAAATAAGCTACATAGCATGCGCCCTGCATCTGTCATGCTACCAAGAATTTTCTCTCTTATCTGTTTAGGGATATTAGCCTCCTCTTCATGGATTTTGTTCATAGACCCTCCATGTGAAGCCAGAATTGTTCCCAGTTGATTCTGGTAATTTAAGTAGGTTTCATCTCTTGACGTATATAATGCGTTCATGCTGACCCCCAGACGCCAAAATGTCTACGGCCGAGTGTATTTTAAAACTGTTTTTTTTTTCTTATTTCGAAGGGTTCGACCCTAGAATATTTCTAGTTTCCTCGGACAGTCCTCTGTTATCCATGAGTATCAGGGAAGGTGAGTCGTCTACTTTAAAAGTTGCTGAAATGCCTGAGCCGATCCTGTTCCCTGTGTCAGCGCATCGCCCTGGAAATGCCCATTAGCATTGAAAATTTCGGTGTCTACCGTGGCACACGACACACGGACGATGCCTCAATCTACTCTGCTGTACAGTGAAATCGCAACACTAGAGCTGCAACTTTCTTGCTGTGGGCGCTTATAATTTCTATAGTCTCTACGTAAACTCACCTCACTGGGAGAATGACCTTCATGCTGAAAAGATTCAGAAGAATATCTTGACTCTGATGGATCCCTGCAAGAATTCGTTCCACTCCGTTCGTTTTTAGTTCCGCGTGCGTCCGAGTACGCACGAGTGAATACACGCGCGATTGCGGATCCAATGTAACCTCGCACTCACGTGTATTAATCGTCAGAGTTCGCTTAGTGTCGTCTCCGAGTGGTAGAAGTGCCCTAGTCTGCATTTCCAAGGGTGGAAATCGCGTCAACGGCTTGGTTTACAAACTCAACGAGCCATCGAACCTCGTAAATTCGTCCAACCTAGTTATTGCCTACAGTGGTCGTAACATCGCTACAATTTCGCCAATTAAAAACTGTAAGTTCGTGTTTTATTTTCCTTTCTCCTTAACCAAAGAAAACCTTGATATACAGGACCTTTTCTTTTCGGCTACTAATCGAATTATATTCATAATATATTTTTTCTCTTTCGAAATTATTTTTCCAGAAACACTTAGAAGATGTTCTTTGGTTTAAGATTTTTCATTTCAGGCCAGAATTGCGAGATACCTCTTGTGTACAGGGATCCCCGCTTTCCTGGGACAGTTTTATTTTAACTTTTCCGCTTTAGTTATTTTTAACTTAAACTTTTATTACTCTTTACATGTCCACTACGGGGTGTTCGCGGATATCTGAGTGGATCAAGTGCCAGTACCTGACAGCCTCGTGAGTAGACAGTGTGATCAAGTGGATTAAAGGTGACTATAGTACTCTAACGTGAGTTTTATTGCTACTATCGACTATTAGTGAATATTTTGGTGTGGTTTAGGATTAAATTAATAGATCCGCTTCAACAGTCCCTGAATCAAATAAATTTTGCTTCTTTCACTCTGTAACTGTTAGCGTTAGGTGGCACGATTACTCACTAACTCCCTAGTTACCGGTGTAAGTAAAATTTTTTAATTTTTAGTAATTTCTTTTTTAACAAGGACTTACGGAGTGTGACAAAATCTCATCGCTAAAGTCTTAGACTAAGAGCCGGATAGGAAAATTTTCCTAATCATTTTAGGCACCATAAAAGTCTATGACTTAAATACTACAACCTAAAAGAAAACATTTGAGCACTATGCCGTTAATTCTCCGTGGCACATGGGTTGTCACCGGAAAATCACACTTTCCAATTTTGGGCCGGGTAGATTAATTAAATAGAAATTAACGACATCTAGACCCAAGACAGATATTACAAAATTAAAACATAAAAACCTTATGCCGTACAAAAATAACGATTCTGGAAAGAATAAAAAATTTTCATTTTCCAAATGTTTTCACTAATGTAAAAATTATACAAACCGGACGGCGAGTCTGATTTTAAATAAAGTTATATTTTACTATGCCGTACGAATGCACTGGCTCTAAGAGCAAATTTTGTAATTTCAACGCCTATTCCAAAAAATTATTGAAAAATGTACGGCACCGATTTCAGTTTTACTTATGCTGTAAAATAATGAAAAATATAAGTGCCGTACAAAATATTTGGCTAAAAAAATGTATTACATAATTGTGAGTGCTCTGAAGTTAACGCCATTTTTCTTTGGGTAAAAATCATTATTTCCTGAACGGCATAAATATCGGAAGCAAGTTATTCCACTTTATAGTCTTTATACAAAAGTCCCGTACAAATCTATTGGCACCTGAAAAAAAATATTATTGGCCGTGAATAAAAAAAATTGTTTATCATTTTTGCAGTTTGGAAAATCCATTTGACAGCTACTTTAATAGGTACTATATATTTTCAATTTATTTTATTAGTTTTCAATTATTCAAGGGTTAATATTAACAAAACCGTGGATGCTGTCTATTTTTAATTTCAGGTTTTCATAATAGTCCACGGGTCCAAAACAAAAAAAAATGTCAATTTGGCATAAACACATGGAATGTTATGACCAACACTTTTTTAAAGTTTAAATAAAATATATATATTTTTAAACCCCCGCCCCAAACAATTTTTCCGACAAAAATGTTGGCATTTTGAGTTTGTCCCTCACCCCAAATATGTCGATTTGGTGACATTATGGTTGTTGACAACCAGCAAGCTGATTTTTCTGGGAGGGTTTGGTAATAAGATTTGAAATGAAAGTATCTTATTGTCCGACAAAATTCTTGAGAAGTTTTTGCAGTCCGACGCCCCCGTAGATGTCAGTTTAACGACAACATGGTTGGTTATAACCATCTGTCGGACATTATTTAAAAAAATGCAATATTAATCTGAGAATTTAATTGTCCGACAAAATTATGGTTTTTTTTTGCTTGTCCGACAAAATGAAACGATAAAATTTTGCGGTTTCAATACTTATACATGATGTAGAAGAAAAATTTGTATTTAATAAAAAATATTTGACTAAAAAAAATTTCTCAAATTTCAAAATAAATATGACTAATTTAAATTCATGTTTTCATACAATTACAAAAAAATGTATATATGCAATATCAACATTTAGAAAATTAATTAACACAACTCAAATTGCTGCATTTCAATCGTACCTTATTAAGTGGATAATGCAGAATAATATTGTCAAAACCGAATAGTAAATATTAAAAATTGTTAATTAATTTGTTATATGATCAATACTTGGACGTGGTTATTTCAGAATGACTTTTTCGTTTATTGAAAAAAAATAAAAAAATTCTTATTTTTTTACGAAAAAAAATTATAGTACCTATATGTATTATATAATAACAGTTTAATAATCTTCTTCGTCCTCTTCGTCGGCAGTGCTGTCATCGCTCTCGCTCATTGAGCTTTCTTCGCTCTCTTCAGCCTAACCAGAATTTACATTAATTACATCGGAATCTAAAAAAAAAATTGAAATAAAATTTACATAAGTAAATACATACATACGTACATGTTGCAAAGGTTCAGTTTGTGATGTAAAAATACGTATCAAAAGATAATTCTCCAATTGAAGTGCTTTCCGGACCATCAAACCAGTAATGTGCGTATTTATTATCTATTATGGTCCAACCGCAATCTTCCGGATACCATTCAGTTGGTGATCGTAAATGGGTAAGGTTGGATTCCATTACCACGTTGGATTCTTTGAAAAAAGAAATAGGGAGAACGTGCGGTGGAATCAAAATATTTTTAAAATTGGTTTAATTGGTTTTTCAAGAACAAAACTATGAGTAAACTGTTTGTCAAAACAAGATTGCAAATTTTAATTTAAAAAAACAAGCAAAAATTTATGCATTCATTTTACAGTTACCATGTTTTATAAAATAAAATAAAATGTACATATAAGTTTTTTGAACATAGAAATCATTTTGATGGAGATTAATTAAATTAATTTTTATAAACATAATTATTTATGAATTTCTGTTGCTCCTGTTAACAAGATAATTTTCTTATTTATTCTTCTTTATTTGTTCATTAAAAACTTAATTATTTTATAGCGGAATGAACATTAGGTGCCACAAAAATAGTTATTTTTCCCATTTTTAAGGCAAATTTTCCAATATTTTTGGCGGACAAGTATATTATTGTGTTATACATTGAAATTATTAGAGAAAAAAATTAAAACCAAATTGCTGGTAATCACCAACCATGTTGTCGTTAAATCGACATCTTCGGGGCGTCGGACTGCAAAAACTTCTCAAAAATTTTGTCGGACAATAAGATACTTTCATTTCAAATCTTATTACCAAACTCTCCCAGAAAAATCAGCTTGCTGGTTGTCACCAACCATAATGTCACCAAATCGACATATTTGGAGTGGGAGACAAACTCAAATTACCAAAATTTTTGTCGTACAAATTTTTTGGAGGGTTTAAAAAAATTATCTTTCATTTAAACTTAAGAAAGTGCTGGTCATAACATTTCATGTTTATGCCAGATTGACATGTTTTCCTGAAAATCACGGGAAAACTACCACTGTTGAATTTTTCTCGTAGTCAAATCTTGGGTGGCTCGTCAAACTTAAGCTGCACGCAAAATTACAGCTTGCTGGTAATCATTTTTTTTTTTGTAAGAGGGCCCGTGGACTATACTTAGTAGGATTTTCCAAGGCATTTTCACTACAGTATGAAATTATATATTCCTGTACTGCATTTACCCCATAACATTAACACCATCAAATGATATTAATTGTCAGTGTTGAAAGAAACAACTACTCCGAGGGCTAAATGCATCTACCGACATTGATTTATACCCGCAACACCTAGTGCAACAGCTAGGATCGTTCGTCATCATCAGTTTAACCCACCAGACAGACCGGTTTCGGACATATTAGTCCTCATCAGTGTGCCATAGGTGAGACAACCGACTAACGATTCAACTGTTTTGCGTCGTATCATCACGACAAGGAAATACATTGTACGCGGGAGCGTATCAGCACGACAGATGGAGCTATTTGCGCTCCGCGTACAACCATCAAATGATAATAAAAAATTATATCGCTGTACATTTGCATGGAATATACAAATAAATTGCATAAATTGTATACACAATAAAATGAAGAGATAGTGTTTTGTAAATTCCAAGAAGGTAGACCAATAAAACTAAATTATGTTAATCAATATATGTTTTAGAATTTATCTTTTTCAATGCAAAAACTTTATAATAATAAAAAATAAATTTTGGCAAAACAAACAAATTGAATTGTAGATGTACGTACACATCTTAAAAACTTTTGCAGTTGCAGTTATATGCAAACGTTTTTTTTTTTTAGAACTTTGGGGACTTTTTCCCTGATGCCACGATATTTATACGGTAATATTTTTTTATAGTTATTTTTTAATGAATTTGAAAAGGGCACCAATGCCGTACAGGAACTTTTCACTAAAATATCCATCCCTTGAGCGGAAAATTCATTTCCCTACTGTGACCTCATCTGCTATAAAAAATGTACGGCATAATGACAAATACATGATTTGAGGTATAATTTTATATAGCGCTTTCTAAATTTTTAATTTTAGAGTGCCTCTAAGAATTTTCCTTATTCTACGTAAAAGGTAAGAGCTGGGTAAGGGTTAGAAGCCCTTAGAGCCAGTGCATTCGTACGGCATAGTAAAATATAACTTTCAAATAAATATCTTTATTTAAAATCAGGCACGTCGTAGGGGTGGAAGTCACATTTTTTTCTTTTACTTTTTTAGTGCCCATATACTTAGTTTAGCCAGAACATTTATATATCAATGGATAGTATGTTCATTCTAGTTTAGAAAGAAATAAAGACTTTTCCTCTAACATTATTTATTGAGAAAATATTACAATTTTTCTGAAAAAAAGAGAAGTGTGACTTCTAACCTCATGTCAGGGATGGTTGTCACAGTGTCTGGGGTAGGTAGTCGCATAGTAAATTAAGAGGAGAATATAAAGACAAACACTTATTTAAATCATATGAGTATTTTGATGAAACATAAAATATACGTAACTAATTCTGCCAAAAAATAAAACGAAAAATTTCTTATTTATAATAAAAAAATAACTAAAATTCGCTTTAAACGAATAACTTCCAGTCTAAAAAATCAATCTGAATATTCAGAGTCACAGTTTTGGCAAATGTAATTTGAGAGACCAGGTGTACATGCTTCGTGCGCCCATAACTTACAATCCTGGCACTGAATCCAGACTTCTCTAGACTTGCTAGCGGAATATGGAGACAAGCAAACCAGGCAAAACTCTTCATCGTCTGTTTCATTTTCGTCATTGTCAACTGCTTTCTTTTTAATTTTCTTTCCTTTAGAAGCCTTTTTATTTTCCTTATTCTTACTCAACACACGTTTCGATACTTTCTTCTTCTTCGCTTCTTGTTCCTTTTTTTTTCTATTCTAAATAGGTCTTCTCCGGTATATTTGTTAGAATTGCTGATATACATTTCCTTTTATCAGCTCGCTGCGACTTGCGCGGAGGAGCTTGTGGTAGAGGTTTCAAAACTTGCGGCGATACTATCAGAGAACTCCTTAAAACACTTGGACTAGGACTAATGATCGCCATAGGTTCTTTTATAGCTTGATGCTGCAGCGATAGCTCTGGCATTTGGCAGCCTGTCAAATCTTGTGGTGCCATTACACGAACATTAAGGCCGGAGTTATCATTTTGTGCCAATACAGGGTCATTAAGGCTAGGAGCATCATATGGAGTCGTAGCAAGTTCATTATGGCCAGTATTATGATCTTCTAGCATTGTACGACGATTAATATCAAAGTTATCGTTTTAATTTTCTGCGACGTTGTGTATAATTTCGTCATCAGGAACCGTAATTAGTGATCTATCCGTGACAGACGACGGCATGAAATCGTGCTCTTGAAATATGTCCCGATTAAATGGACAAACCCACAGGTTTTAAACCCTGTGAGAATCAATCAATGGAGCTGCTGCCAGCGGAAAAGCCTGCGTAATTATTCCTGGTATTTCATATATTGTCATTTGTTGTCCTGGATGATTTACCATCCATTAATCCATTGCGTTGTTAATGTATTTTTTTTAAAGGTCCATAAACCGACCTGTCTAACGGTTGCAGTGTGCAGTGTGGTGGGAAAGATAACATTATTATGTCATTTCCTTTCGCAAAGTTTAGTCCTTCAATGGATAGGTGGAAGCTGTGATTATCTAACAGCAAGAGACATGGTTCTTCCTTAGTTGATTTCACGTGGTTATGAAAATGTTTCTAGAAATCGACGAATAGCTCTTCTGTCATCCAGCCCGAAGGATTACTTCCTCCTTTGCAGCCGACTGACCCATCTCTGATAAAATGGTCTTTGAAATGCACCCTCGGAAAAACGAAGAATGGTGGAACTGAATTATCACCTCCCGACACAGCAGCAGCTATGGTCACTAGTGTACCTCTCTCGGCTGAGGTTATAGCACAAACTTGCTTAAATCCTTTTCTTTATTCGGTTTTTGCACCGTAGCCACCCCAGTTTCATCTATGTTCCATATGTCGTGTATCTGAAAACTATATTGTTTCATTACCGATTCAAGGTTATCAAAAAAACTTCTGACATTATGTTGGTTGAAACTGGTGGCCCGAGCCAAACTGGTGGCTTCAGAAGGGTGTCTCTTCATAAATGACGTAAACCAATCGGAGCCAGCTAGCTTGTTCGATTCCCAAGACTTTGGAACTTTCAAGTTATTAGAAATGGCAAGCTCGAATGCTATTTTCCGAATATCCTTGGGAGTCAACCCGAAATAAATACTTGAAGCGAGAAATATGTATTGTTCCAATTCTTCCTGTTCATCGGTAAAAATTTATCGATTCCTTTGGTAGCCTATTTTTGTAGATCATGTTGATACTGTCGTGTTGCTTATCTCTTCACTAGTAAATTTTTTACAATACCTTATTAAAGTGCGATAATTATTGCCAAAATCCCTCGCGACAGACCTTATAGATTTGTGATAGTTTTTCACTTCTCTAGCAGCACGCAGCATCAATGCTGGTGAAACAAGCCCTCGAGAAGACTTTCTCTTATGATGCCTTGACATTTCTATAACTAGGTCTGAAACAAGCAAACTTTTATGTAGTAAAATCCCAAAAAGTCAACAAGAAAAGGCAACACACAGGCATGGGCCCCTGTCAACTTGAGACAACCTGCCCCAAAACACGTTTTAGAATATAACGTCTCAAAATAAATTTAAATAAGTGTTTATTTAAAAAGACATCACGATATCATGAAACACATATCTAGCATCATAATATGCACCAAGATATATTACTATGCAAAATTTCAGTATATTTACAAGACTCGATACAGATGCACAAAAAATTACTTTACTGTCATGGCCGCTGTGACAACCAACCCGCGAGACAACCAACCCCGGTCCCCCCTACAGTTTTCTATAATTTTTACATTAGTGAAAATATTTGGAAAATGGAAATTTTTTATTCTTTCCAGAACCGTTATTTTTGTACGGCATAAGGTTTTTATGTCTTACTTTTCTAATATCTGTCTTGGGTCGAAATTCCGTCAATTTCTATTTAATTAATTTAGCCGGTCCAAAATTGGAAAGTTTGATTTTCTGCTGGCAACCCATGTGCCACGGAGAATTGACGGCATAGAGCTCAAATATTTTCTTTTAGGTTGTAGTATTTAAGTCATAGACTTTTATGGTGCCTAAAATGATTAGGAAAATTTTCCTATTCGGCTCTTAGTCGAAGTTAGCTTTGCTTGCTCGGAGACTGATTCGGAACTGGTTTCTGGATCAGTCTGAATTGAATTTATATAAAACTCTTATCTGTTATTTTGTTGATATGAGGTTTTTATATTGTACAGAATATTATTGTTATGCATGTTGCTCGGAGACTGATTCGGAACTGATTTCTGGATCAGTCTGAATTGAATTTATATAAAACTCTTATCTGTTATTTTGTTGATATAAGGTTTTTATATTGTACATAATATTATTGTTATGCATGAAAAGAGTGTAACTAGGAAAAATAATAAATAACCATGATAAAGGTGTTTTTCTGTTATTGACGGTGGTTTACCATAACTCCTCCCTCCTTAAAACGGAATCTGGGGACCTTGGGAGTCAACTGGAGCAGGATCTTCCTTTTCTTTTGTTGATTCCGTGACATTGGGTTGCTTGGTGAAGGAGACGGCGATTTGAGTCTTCACGGCTTTTCTTCTAGTCCATATGAAGTATAGGAGAAGTAGAAGTAGTGTCAAGGGAATGATGAGCCATAAGTAGTTAAAGTTGGAAAAATTTTGGGGTAAATCTTTGATGTGGACTGGTTTTAGAGAAAATTCTATTACGAAGTTGATGTAGCTCTCTTAGAGAAATTTGGTCAGGTTCATGTGAAAATTCAAGTTGGTTAAGAGAGATGTTGGGGAAGAGATAAATTGTGGTAGATATGAAGGGTTTTTCGTAAATGAATGTTTGATTGTTGAAACGAAATTCACAATGTTGTGTTAAAGAGATTTTTGTTGGTTGGTAGTGTTTTAAATTTAAGAGTATTGGGTTGACAAGTGTATTCAATTGTAAGGGGAGAGTCTACTAAAACAATGTAATCTGTTGAAGATAATTGTTCGATATGTGGGTGTTTGTAGTGAAGAGTGGAAATTGTGCAGAATTTTTCAGCTGGTCTTCTACGAAGTAGTTCCACGAAGCATTCCTTGTTGGATTGAAGGTGGTCGGTGATGAAGAAGGTGTTTTCAATCATTTTAGGTAGAGATGTCATCCACTGGTAATTGTCTTCAGAGTCAACAGCAAGGTATGGTTTTTTGGGTATGATTGTGAAATTGGAAATAGGAATAGGGATAGGGTGAAAAAGGGAAATTTGGGTGTTATCCTTAAAAATTGGTACTTTGATACTAATATAAAATATACCTCTTTCTTGATAGAAATTACCTTCTAAAAGTTCATAGTAAGATTGTATATAAGCGAAATCGGGTAGGTTGGACTTTTTATAAAGCAACTGTAAATTGTGCATGATCGTGCCAAGGTCTATTGAAGTTAGGAGAAAAAGATTAATAATATTTTGTCATAGTAGAGTGAGAGTTTGTTCAATTTGTTGAAAATAGTATAAAATGAGTTCCAGTTGATTAATGATAACTTGTCTCATGAAGTTAATATCATTGTTAATTTTGAGAAATTTAATTAGTTCATGTAATTGCTGATCATTGTAAATGATTTGATTCATAATTTCTGTTTTATTGGCAAAAGTTGAAAACAAAGAAGTACGCAAGTTTAGTTCTGTCGTTAAGGTTTTTTCATTTGAAATTAAGGTGTGGATTTTATTTTCGAGGTTATGAATGTCATTTTCTGTTGCTACACCAAATAAACTTTTGTGAATGTCTCCAATGAAATTGAATAATCCGCGTTTGAATCTTCTAGGTGGTAATTTGTCATATTCTTGAACAATAATTTTTCTTAAATTTAGCTCTTGGTTAAGGAGGGCTTTATCTGTTTTTGATAATTAGGTACGTGAGAAATCGATGGTGGCGTTAGATAAGACAATGGTTCTCTAGAAGATGTCGATGAGAGTTTCAACGTTTAATTTATGGATAAAAGTGTGGTAGTGATTGATTACGCGAGTAGTGTTTCCAAGATTAAGGTAAATTGTTGGATGTGTGATGAGGTCGAAAGTTATATCGCTGAGTGTTGGAATGATGAGGAATGTCATTAGGAATAGTTTTGTCAGTGTCATCTTGTCGTGGGTCATCCTGCAACAAAGGCTGAGTTGTAGTCTCTTTTTGTTTTTGAATCTTGTCCTTGCGTGTGAGTCCTGCAGTTGTTTGGACCGTTATATTGTTATCTTGTATAACTTGAGCCTTTTTAAAACGGGGAAGATGTTTTGCAGCTCGAGTACCTGTTTTGATATAAACATCTTGTTTGGGTTGGACAGGTTCGGGATCGTTTAGAGTTTCGTTTCTTTTACTGATGGTCTTTTCATTATTTGCTTGAATTTTGGTTTTAATTTGCTCATGTAGACGTTGCATATTATCTTTATGTTGGTCAACGTATTGTGAAATTATAAATTGGGGTGAGATGTCTTGGGGATTAGGGCGGGGACCATATATGATTTCGAAAGGGGCCATGTCTGTAACGGAATGAATTGAGTTATTGTATAGTAGAACGGCGAAGGTCATTAAATATTTAGTGGATTTTTGTTGTCCTGTTTTTAAACATCTTATGGAATCAATTATTGTTGAATGGAATCGTTCAACAGGTGAGTTAGAGTTGGAGTGATATGGGGTCGTGAAGTGTAATTCGATGTTATGTAATAAACAGAAGTCTTTGATTGTTTGGTTGTTAAATTCTGTACCATTATCGGAGGTGATTTTGGCGGGGATTCCCATGTGAGTAAAGAAGAGTAGCAAGTTTTCCATTATGGAGATACTATTTTTGTGTTCCAAGAAATATGCTTGGCCAAATTTGGAAAATGGATCAAGAATCGTAAGAAAATTGAGTTTATCAATAATGAAAGTGTCAATATGTACGTGTTCAAAAGGTTTAGAGGGAGTGGTTGTGAGTTGTAATTTTGTTTTTTGGGGATGTCTGTCATATTTTGCTGTTAAACATGCCTGACAGGTGTTAATAAAATTTGTAACGTCTTTTTGAATATTGGGCCAATAGTATGTTCTTTGAATGGATTTAATAGTTTCTTTGATTCCGCCATGGCAGGTTTTTCCTTGATGGTGGTATATAATTATATTTTGTTGTTCTTGTTCATCAAATATGTCTTCAAGAAGTTTATTGGAAATGAATATCTTTTTGTTTCGGTGGTATGCTAAAGAAGATCGTAGTATTCTAGTAATTTTTCGTTCGACTTCTACAGTTGAGAATTTCGTACAAGTATTTGCATCTATTGAAATTAACGGTTTTAGGAATTCTAAGGTTTGTTGATCATCAAGATTAGCTCGTAGTGTGATGAGATGTCTTATTTTAGAAAAGTGGGTGCGTGTGTCGCATAGTTCGCGTGGGGTGTTTGTCGATTCAGTCATGATAATTTGGTTTTTGAAACGGTTGATAGGTTGATCGGCGTAAGGGATCGTAAAAATAGGGTCTTCTAGAGCTGTATGTACTGTTTGTGTTTCTGTATTGTCGTCATTATGGTTTTCTTCTAATTGTTCTGCCAAGACTTCATCAATTATTTTGTCTAGGTCTTCGTCGATTTGGACGTTGGTACTTAAATTATCGTTGAGTAGGTCATCAAGGTCTATGTCGTCATTAGTTTCATGGATATGGCAATTTTTATTCTACTTGGAGCGTCTGCCACTACGTTGTGTTTACCTTTCTTGTATATTATTTCATAGTCAAACTCTTCTAGTTTTAAGCGCCACCTAACCAATTTAGAATTGGGTTCTTTTAGCGAAAAAAGCCATTGAAGAGGTTTGTGATCAGTATATATTACAAATTTTGTTCCATAGAGATATGGCCTAAATGTTTTGCATGCTCAGACTACTGATGGTAGTTCTTTTTCGATCGTGGAATAATTGATCTCTGCGGGATTAAGCGTTCGAGAAGCGTAACATAAGAGTTTGTTATTTTGTGAAAGGATGGATCCTATGGCGAAATTTGAGGCATCAGTAGTGACTTCAAAAGGTTTTGAAAAGTCGGGATATCCTAATATGGGATCATTGGCTAATAAATTTTTACAAGTATCGAAGCATCTTTGATATTCTTCATTTATGATAATTTTAGAATCTTTTTTTAGACATTGCGTTAATGGTTTGGTAATATTTGCGAAGTTATGAATAAAACGGCGATAGTATCCAAGGAGTCCGAGGAAAGATTTAATTTCTTTAGGTGTCTTATCCCTAAGACACCTAAAGAAATTAAATTTAGGATTGTTTTAATTTTGTCGGGGTTTGGTTTGATACCTTCGCTGCTAATGAGATGTCCGAGGAATGTAACTTCTTTTCTTAGAAATTCAGATTTGTCCAATTTAATTTTGAGGTTATGTTGTTGTCCTGCAGTCCATTTGAAAATACAATAACGTCGTCCATATATACCATACATACTTTGTTCTGGAGTTCTTTTAAGACGTTGTCCATACATCTCTGGAATGTCGCAGGTGCGTTTTTCAGTCCAAATGTCATCCTGACATATTCATAATGTCCATTATCTACTGAAAAGGCTGTCTTCTCTATCGAATTGCGGTGCATCTCTATTTGATGAAATCCTGACGCGAGATCTAGAGTTGTAAAATAGGAACATCGTCCTAATCTATCAAGGATGTCGTTAATATTAGGAAGAGGGTATCGATCATCAATGGTTTTTTCGTTTATTTTTCTGTAATCGACTAGAAGTCGCCACTTCTTTTTGCCACTTGCATCTAGTTTCTTAGGGACGATCCAAATAGGTGAGAAAAATGGGTTTTGTAAGGGTTTATTATTTTGTTTTCTAGCAATTCTTTGATTTGTCGTGTTTATGAATGAAAGGGTATCTATAACTCTTTGTGTGGATGGGCAAATCATCTATTGTTCTAATTTCGTGTTTAACAGAATTTGTGAAGCTAAGATTATCTCCGGGTTTTTTGAATAAATCTGTATACTTTCGGCAAAGTCGTAATAATTTTTCTTTCTCTTTATTAAGATGCTCTGTTCTAATTAATGAATCTAGTCTGTGTTTTGTCGGTGTGTCATCGTTTGTTATTATTTTGTAATCATATGTGTCATAGTTTAATAAAGGGGTGATTTGTAAATTTTGCGGTTCAAATTCGACTGGGTGAATATTGTAATTATGTACTTCTAGTGTCATTTGTCCGTTTTCTACTTTGGTTATAATATCGGGGGTATAATAATGTTCGTTATCGAATTCTGATATGAATAGTTCGGTTTCATCAGGGATGTCAGTGGAAGTTTTTAATTTTCTAAACTCTCGGCTAGGAATTAATATTTTTTGGGGTCGATTGAAATATAATGGTAAAGAGAATTTGTCATTGTAGATAAGGTTGTTTGTGAATGAAATGTCGAGTTGAAGTTTTTTGATATCTTCTAAACCTAATGCTCCATCAAAGTAATCATGACAGTCATACAGGATGATATAGAGCTGATGTTCAGAATTAAATTCGGGAAAAGCAGGGATTTGGGCTTGTTGTTGTACTGTTGTTTCTCCAATGCCTGTTTTAATTTTGACAGGTTTATCGATAATAAACTGGACAATATTTTTGAATTATAGAAGGTCTTAAGATGGTTTTTGAATTTCCGGCGTCTACTAGGAGCTTGATGGGTGGATATTTTATTTGAATATATGGGAGTGAACAGGATGTGGTTATGGAATTAAATTCCTCTACTACGTGTGATTGTTGTCTTGAGAGTCCTTCGTAAAATTTTGATTATATTCGTCATTGTACAGGTCTTGTTCGGGATCTTCGTTGGATTGATAGTATTCTTGGTTAAAGTCGTGTTCTGGGTTATAGAAAAATGGATTGTCGTTATCTTGTGTGAGATGTTCGGTTTGTTCTGTGGGATTTTCGTCTTCTACATGATTTAATTCTTCAAAGGTGAATCTGGGCGGTTGGTTATTAAAAGGATGTCTTGATGTGTTTGGTCTATCAAATGGTCTTTGTGTATTTCTGCTAATGCTCGAGGTTTGCATGGGGGTTGGTTTGTATGTATTTAAAGTTTGTCTCGGTTTGAAAACATTTTGTGGTTTTCCGAAAACTTGTCTATTAGTGGGGAATTGTTGTTTTGTAAATTTTTGAGGATTCACGGAGATTGGTTGGTTAGCCCATTTGAAATTTTGATTTGAATGAACGTTTGTAACTTTGAAATTGTTCTTCTTTAGTAACAAAAGCGATGGCGTCTGTTAGGTCTGCAATTTCTTTCGTTCTTACCATTTGTTGTAAATGGAACGGAAGATTTCTGACATAGGTATCTAAACTGAGTTTTTGATATACTAAGCTTAAGTCTTGCTTGACTTCTAAGGATTCGCCAGATTGGGTTAATTTCGACATGAGGAGAGATTGGTATTGTAGAATTTTATGACTAAATGAAGTGAGAATTTCCTTTTTAGGATCAAGAGTTAAATGAATTAAATCTTGCTGTAAAGTGGGTAAATCTCTTGGATCACCAAAGGTATTTAATAATAGTGAACGAATGTTAGGCCAAGTGTTAAGTTCTAATCTAAAAGAGACTATAACCTGGGCTTGTCCATTCAATTTATTTTTTATCGCACGTAAAATAAACTTTGTATTTCATTGTTTTCGTTCGCGTATGTTGAGACTAATTCGTCGCAACCACTTATAAAATCGTTTAAAACTGATGGAGTTCCATCGAAATTAGGAATCACATCGATGAACATATTCATCAACTGATAATTAACAGGAGTGTTAGGCATTGTTGTTATGTTAGTGATATTGTTAATTTCGATTAATAAATCGTTTAGATTATTCATACAAAATTATAAGTTGCTTGATAATAGGCCAGTATCTAGTACTTAAAGTAGATTTAGAAAATTCAGACTTCTTAATATACAGTTAAGAAAGACTGACTAAAACTCTAAATCCAATCTTTAAAGAGGGCAAAGGAACGGCTGTTAACTTACTAGCTAGTTGTGATGTTGGAGTTGAATATACAGTGGGGTACCAACAAAATAGTGAAGCGTCTGGAAGTCATTTCAAATCGTCTGAATAATCCAGTCCAAGTGGTCCAATATACAGTTGGAGTGGAGCTGAGGTATTTCTTGCGATTGTTAGGCTACCAATTTTTCTTGATCACCCTTAACAGTAGAGACTGAGGTATAGAGTTTCTGAAGAATTCCGGTTGATCCTGGACTAGGTTGGGTTCTTCTTGTTTAACTATACTGGGTGATCCTACCGACTGCGCCAATTATGTTTATGGTAGGTTACAATTACTTCTCGTAGAACACTGCACTTTATTGTACTAGCTACAGTTAGCTTTGCTTGCTCGGAAACTGATTCGGAACTGGTTTCTGGATCAGTCTGAATTGAATTTATATAAAACTCTTATCTGTTATTTTGTTGATATGAGGTTTTTATATTGTACACAATATTATTGTTATGCATGAAAAGAGTGTAACTAGGAAAAATAATAAATAACCATGATAAAGGTGTTTTTCTGTTATTGACGGTGGTTTACCATAACTGTCAGTAAAAATTTTTGATACAAATTGACCTATAGATGGCTTCACTAAGGAAATCGCACCCGCCTGTTGTAGTTTCTCTACTAATTGGCTTATAACTGACATTTCTTTAGGAGACCATTTATTTTCTATGGGAATAACTGTTTGCCGAGGTTTTTTAATTAATGGAATCTGTAATCCTTTTATGTAAGATGACAGTTTCTTATTTATTGGTAACATTTGCCATTTGTCATTAAAAAAATTTAACCGATTACATGGCTTACTGACCTCTTAATCTAACAACGACGACGCTGCTGATCGTTCTGGTGATTTCCTTAGAGGTTGATGTGTGTTCGAGGTACTATGAGCGGAGTCCGACGGATTTGCCGCCCTTTCCGGACTCCATATCCTTGTGAATGAGGGGTTTTGGAGTTTCCCGCCTGAACTTTGGGAACTGACACCTTTGTCACGGTCTTATTCATTTTGTTATGCGGCTTGAGCTGCTGTCCGGATTTCTCCAAATCCTTAACCGCCCAGATTCTACTATCCAAGTCGGTTCCAAAAAAACAAATCCCCAATGGGAGTGTCTGTTAGGGTTTCTTTTAATTCTTTATTTAGACTGTAGGCGCAGAGATCTGCGGCGAGCACATGCGCGGCATACAAATGTTCGTTTCCTAACATGCCCCCCGCCTTGAAAGTACCAACTTTCAACACTCTACTGGAAGAGGACAAAGTCTGGAGAAATTGCGACAAAGTAGTAACTTTGTCTTTGGTTTTCACAGATGCAACTCGCACTGCACTCGACCTATTAATCTCCATTGAGTAGGCATCGTCATGTCGTCTTTGAGGAGGACCAAAGCACACTTACCCATAAATTTTGAAAATTGGATGATAGAGTTAATTGTGTAGTGGTAGCAGTATGTTTCCCCAATTTGTTGCTGGAAATAGCTTCAGGGTATTGTAACTTAATTTTGGTTGTTAGACATCTTATTGCAGTTTTTTTATGCAACATCACCTTGACCCCATTTAATTTTGCTCTGTGGCATAGCAAAAACATTCATTTTCTTGCGAAAATCATTTTTTACGATGTTCCAATAAAGTATTTATAAATTTTTCTAACATCTCCGGTAGCAAGATAACTTGTCTGGAAGCTTTTCCACTATTTACAATACGCCTATACTCTGTTGTCAATTTTTTTTCCGATTCCGTTAGCACAGATTCAATATCTTTTAAATTAGATTTATTTTGTCTCATATAATCTTGAATTTTCAGATACTGCACGACTACGATTAAAAATAGTAGTGCCAACGTACACTGAACTAACAATCCGTGTGGTTTATAAATAGTTATAACAATCCTCTGCCATTTTTATTGTTTCGTCTCTAAATATTTTAATGTCGCTTACTAGCGGTACAAGAAGTGGCTTTCTCCAGCGTTTTTCTTGCAAACATTTATTTGCCAAACTCGATATTTCAGTGTTCCAACGTGAAATTACTAACTTTTTTAATTTTTTTAATTTCTTCCGATTCCGATTCTTTTCGCGATTTACGAAAAAATTCTTGAGTTTCATCTCCCATATCTTTCAAATACCTATGTTTCTAAATGCATCGCAAGACTTGGAGCTTTGAACAATTTGTTCTTTGGATCAGACCCGGTAATATTTCTTGCAGCAACACTTTCATTTGAAATACACGCGGTATTTTAAGCAACGTTATATTCCTCTTATAGATATTTTCACTTTTCGTTGTTACTATGGAGCAAGCTTCGTTTGATAAATATTTTTCTACTGCGTGTGATATCAAAATATTACTCAGGCAAACATGTCCTCTTATAGGGGCAGGTTAGGACTTGACTATTGTGATAAGGTGATCCTTAGTGAGTGACCACTAAATATGTCTGTAAATGATTTAAGATCATACCTGAGCACCCTATTTTTTAGTTAACAAATGACAGAGTATCTCAATGCACTTCGCCTCTATTATTAAAAAATGGCTGTGTCCATTTAACATTAAACATATACAGGGCGTGATATATTTACTGCACAATCAATAAGCAACTGCGATACTACATAATACCAAACTGTTCTGTATATTCAACATCTAAAAAAAATCTAAGCATTTTCGTTCTGTTCTTGACACAAGTGTGCAATGGATGTTAGAGGCAAACTCACAAAATACCCACCCAGAGTGACCCCGTCTTGTGGCATCGCCTGAGGGCACCATCCCGACTAATCCACAGCAGTTAATCGATACAAAGGGCAAACTCGCGATGCATCCCACCTGAGTACCGTGACAAACACATCACAAGACTCACTCAAAAGCATTATCCACATGGATCTCTACACTGTCAATACTGACGAGCAAAACTGTAGAGTACCTTAAATACATAAACAACTTATTCACATCAGATGTCATTAAACTTACTAGTAACTGGCCAGTCAATTGTGCAGATTTAGCACCTCAATTCATAATAGCAATTTATCAACAGTTACTAACACAAAATAATCCTTCCTGTAACAACCATGATTGTTACTCAAATGACATTTTACTATACTAGGTATATCTCGAAATATGTTTTTATTAATCTATGCAAAGGGCACTTAATTATTTCTTCAAAAGAATATGCAATTTAATTAGTGATGCTCATCAAATCAAATATCTAACTTCACAATAAAATTGATAGAGTAAATTTATAGAATACTAACGATTACATATATGTAAGAATCAGGGTAATATTATGATAAATAGTTTAATAATACTGTTAATTAATACACAACTTTTATAATTGATCCACCCAACCACCTCACCGTGCGTCTATCTCGATACATTGCAAGGTCAGAACTAACTCGAGATTAAAATATGCTACAACATTGTTTATAGTTAAGTCACGTAGGCATTGATCCATATACCAAATGCTAACACGGCCTTCCTGACGTAGGGGCGTCCTCGCACCTATTCTATTATTGACAAAAATAAACATAGTATCATCATAACGGTTTTCATTAAGGAGATAAAATTTTTCATGGCCATGCTAAAAATGACATAAACAATTTGTAAAAACAAGTATATGAACAATAAAAAAAAAAA
>NW_019417113.1:333375-348016 GCF_000390285.2 Anoplophora glabripennis
TATATATATGTAAGAATCAGGGTAATATTATGATAAATAGTTTAATAATACTGTTAATTAATACACAACTTTTATAATTGATCCACCCAACCACCTCACCGTGCGTCTATCTCGATACATTGCAAGGTCAGAACTAACTCGAGATTAAAATATGCTACAACATTGTTTATAGTTAAGTCACGTAGGCATTGATCCATATACCAAATGCTAACATATATATTATACAGGGTGTCTCGCTTTAGAGCAACAGGTCACCATACTCAGTCACAGAGCAATGGGAAACCGCAGTGTAACTGTCACATTATTACCAACCTAAAATTTTTTAGTTATACCAACCTAAATAGGTAACTAATTTCAAATCTTGACCAATGAAAAAAAAGCAGGAAAACATGTTATGATCAATCACATTATGAAAAATAAACTAATATTTAAATTATTTCTGACAATGTCCCTATCCCTAAAATTATTAATACTAAGTAGGTATGTGAAAATAACACTAAGGTTATCAATATCTGACCTTTCATTTATGACATTGGACGTTGCAAAAATTGTTGACATTTCTATAAAGGTTCTTTTTTTGGTAGTTGTTTTCACTGGACTACATAACACTCTTACGTCGTTGAAGTTAATATTATGGTTAAAATTTAAGGCATGTTCAGGTGTCATACATGAATTTCCATAACATCTAATATCATTCTTATGTGATGTATTTCGCATCACAGTCATAACAACCCACATTAAATGCAAATTGATAATTAGTTAAATTTGAGAACAATTTTTTAATTTTGAATGTATATATACCTTTATTAATTGTTGACATTGTCTACATTGTCGACACTT
Organism: Anoplophora glabripennis; assembly: GCF_000390285.2. Taxonomy (NCBI): domain Eukaryota; kingdom Metazoa; phylum Arthropoda; class Insecta; order Coleoptera; family Cerambycidae; genus Anoplophora; species Anoplophora glabripennis. Next base: position 334,216 of record NW_019417113.1, read on the forward strand.
CCAAATTAGGTCATTGTCTACACGTAGACAATTTTCCACTCGTATGTCACGATTCTCTACCTGCCTATCCCTAGTTCCACGATCTGAGAAATTAAATTTAGAAAAAAGATAACTTAAAAACAAGAAAGGCTGCGGTTGAATAAACTAGAAAAAAATAATAAAAATAAAATTTGATCTATCTTTTCATATTCTTTCGCCCATTTGACATAAATTCTTGTTTCCAGTGCACTGGATTTCGAGAGGTTAGCGCAGATCAATGCACCACCAATAGGCGTACTTCACAGAAAAGTAATTTTTATTCATTTTAACTTAATTTACATAAATTAATATTGTAATTAATTTTTCAGTGGACTGGACTTGTCTGCACCACTACCTAACCTTCCATTTGAATCTGAAGCTGTCTTCAGACGAAAGGTGTACATTATAATTATTGATTTCAGTGAGTTCGAGAACTTGGTACCTCTACCGCTTATTCCTCTCCCTCCCCTCTTCATGATTTTCAACTATCCTCAACTTTATGAGAATCCGCCTCATGAAAATGTCTCAGACTATGAGACTGTCATCGTCATTGAAGACGAAGACGACTCTCGACGGGGAAGTGGAACCTGCTGGAAGATGATGAAGTCAGTCTGTTGGACGTGTAGTGGAGGAAGATAACTTAGAAAGATGATATTGAAATCACTAGATGTTAACCACCTCATTCCTCAGTTATTTGTTAGTCGTCTAAAATGTAGTGTGTTGTTTAAATTTTCTTATTTTCTTATTTTTATCCCATATTATAGATTTAAATACAGCTTTCTATATATCTATTTTTTATTTATATCTAATTTTAACACTTTGTGTCATCACAAGGATAAGAGTATTTATAAATTCGGAGAGATATCCACCACGACTTCTTCCTTGACTTTAAGGCCAACAAATTTGCTACGTACTACGAAATGTTTACTAACTTCCAAAGATCGTACTATGAATTCGAAAATGAACCCATATTTACTCCGAAAGAATTTAAGTGCATCGCGTCAATAGCTCATATCGATTGTTCTTATCAGAAATAAACCATTCAATCAGGAGTGGAGTGGGAAACAACCAATATCCCTAGTGGAACTACAGCATACTCTTTAATTTTGTACGATCGATGTTCCGATATACTTCCTCAACTAATCTGAGCTATTTAAGAACATTATGCCAAGTTAATTTTCGGAGACGATATTTGAAAGTTGAATTTAGAAGTACGAAGATGCTAATTTTGAAAGAGTTCGTACATGTAAAAGGCCGAGTACGTCAGACAATATTCACCGACTTTAGTGTACGATCTGATAGATTATAGCGTTCTCTCAGCGTTCAAACTACTAAGTGCGAACGGCAGCTCTTATAGCGGCGGCCATGGGCAATGTGTCGGTTCTAAGGAATTGATTCTCAACATATATACTGGCAATTTGAGGAGAACGTTAAGGGACGATAAAAGATGTTATACAGGGCGCCAACCTACACAAAAAAAAAGAAGTGAACANGGAAGATGATGAAGTCAGTCTGTTGGACGTGTAGTGGAGGAAGATAACTTAGAAAGATGATATTGAAATCACTAGATGTTAACCACCTCATTCCTCAGTTATTTGTTAGTCGTCTAAAATGTAGTGTGTTGTTTAAATTTTCTTATTTTCTTATTTTTATCCCATATTATAGATTTAAATACAGTTTTCTATATATCTATTTTTTATTTATATCTAATTTTAACACTTTGTGTCATCACAAGGATAAGAGTATTTATAAATTCGGAGAGATATCCACCACGACTTCTTCCTTGACTTTAAGGCCAACAAATTTGCTACGTACTACGAAATGTTTACTAACTTCCAAAGATCGTACTATGAATTCGAAAATGAACCCATATTTACTCCGAAAGAATTTAAGTGCATCGCGTCAATAGCTCATATCGATTGTTCTTATCAGAAATAAACCATTCAATCAGGAGTGGAGTGGGAAACAACCAATATCCCTAGTGGAACTACAGCATACTCTTTAATTTTGTACGATCGATGTTCCGATATACTTCCTCAACTAATCTGAGCTATTTAAGAACATTATGCCAAGTTAATTTTCGGAGACGATATTTGAAAGTTGAATTTAGAAGTACGAAGATGCTAATTTTGAAAGAGTTCGTACATGTAAAAGGCCGAGTACGTCAGACAATATTCACCGACTTTAGTGTACGATCTGATAGATTATAGCGTTCTCTCAGCGTTCAAACTACTAAGTGCGAACGGCAGCTCTTATAGCGGCGGCCATGGGCAATGTGTCGGTTCTAAGGAATTGATTCTCAACATATATACTGGCAATTTGAGGAGAACGTTAAGGGACGATAAAAGATGTTATACAGGGCGCCAACCTACACAAAAAAAAATGAGTGAACAACCCCTTAACGTTTTCCTCTCCTTGTAGGTCGGGATGGAGACAACAAAATAAAATACACACAAAAATCTCACTGGCATATTTCTCACTCTCTGCAAGGTGTTCGGCAGGATATTAGTCTATGCTGTCCTGGCGTTCTGGACGGCTATCTCGAATCCGGGATCAGGATGTAACCTATTCCCTTCCAGGATTACCAAGAAAATTTTCTGAATGTTGACTCTTAACTTGTAGTGACTATCCAAACTTAGTTACTTAATCTTCACTAAGATTCTTAAAATTTGAACTACGATACTAGTTATGACAAAATCAAGTATTTTTTGCCTAACTTTAATACACAATTAATTATTTGAGGCTTCTCAAATATTAGCAAAAATTTAAGTCCTTAAGACTTAATTACGACAATAGCTCTTTAGGCTGTAGAATAATTTTATAAAATTTTAGTAGAAATCTCGTAGAATACTTTTCTATAAAATTTTTGTAGAAATTTTCAGCAATAGCATAAATTTTCGTAGAAATTTTCTGGTAAGCTCTGGTGAGAGAAAATGGAAGAAACAAAATTCAATTAGCACGTGGCCACATATCATTGAAGGTTTTACAAAAAACACAATAAATCTTAATAGCAAGCAAGGTTGGAATTTACTGGATCAATTATAAAGAAACTAATATTCAACATTTAAATAATTACCTATGATGTAGTTCTTGGTTCACTCTGTGATTAAATTTAATTTACATAATTCGGTTTATTATAATCACACGCGAGCTATTAGTTTTGTACCAGTGCAAAATAAAAGAGGCTTTAACTCGCTCCGCGAGTCGTTTTATTGACTCGATTCTACAAAAAAACTTCTCAATCAACGTGATTGGTTGGTTGGGCACAAAACATTTCCCGACTGGCAACTGAACGGTGTTATTATTCTACGTTTTATGATCCATTACAAACCAACAACCTTCTTTGCATGTCGATGGTCTATGATTAACAGAACAAATCTTTCTTAACCTCCAACGAATGACAGTCACGTAACCTAATATGTTGATATCCCAGATTCGATTTACAACAAAGATATTAAAAGACAATAGTATAAATACAAGATATTACAGTTAAAAATACATATTCTCAGATCCATTACAATATATATACAGAGATTCTCCATGTTCTACAGGTAAATAGTAAACAATTATCATATGTAGTACATCAATGTTTTATAACTAATTGCAGGGTATGACAAAGATTTACAGGATGTAACAACAACATAGTAGTATACAGGTGGTAATAAAACTAACTAATAGTATTCACAAAGTTGTATATCACAACGCTAAGGTCTCAAGAAGTTGTTTGATGGTTGACTTTTAGATAAAATAAACTGTGATATTCACTATAACCGGATAGTGAATGTTACAACATCTTCCACTTCAAATTTCTGAAGCCCGTCGTTTTTATTATAAAAAATCAAACTTTAACAAATCACAGTCAAAGATTCATAATCCAAAAAAGACGGTTTTGAGAAAAATGGCAAAAACTGTTGATGAATGGTGAAAAATTCAACATTTTCCTTTTTTATGAAAAGCATTTGTGTGGTATTGTCATACGAGGCGTGCATTTCCATAACGGTGTAGGTGCCAAATTTCAAACTTTTCAGGAGGAAGAAAAAACATGTTTATACAAAAAGTGTTTATATTTGATACTTTAAAAATTAAAATATAGCTTTAGGAATATTATATGATAATAACATTGTAAAGCTATAAGTAACAAAGGGTACGTTAAAAAAAATAGAAACCTAAGTATAATGCCAAAACGTTGTAACTGATAACGGAAATGCAAGTGAAAATGTTGTATGTGCTAATTTTTCTTCAAAGTACTGCTTAGTTTCAAAAGGAAGATATGGGAGCATTTTTTCAATATCAGATTTCTTTTATCCGGAATGTCGAAGTGCGTTCTAGATTTTGGAAGCTGTAGGTTTTTAAAATCTTCCAATGTAGTATATTGATCTCAGTCTATACAGCTACCTCGCTAAAATTTTTGGCCATCATCACCACACCAAAATTCTCTTTGGTAAGACGAAACTGCGTAGCTGTTAATATTCCTAGCTTTTTCGTAGTAAGTTTGTCATAGGCAATCGTTTTGAAATCATAAAAATCGTCAACCACCATGCATGTGAATGGATTTTTGTGAGCCGCACTAGTGATAATGCCAACAACATCCATCAATGTATGAGCCTTGTACACTTTCTTGCGCTTCTCTATAATTGCGAAATATCGATCGCAACTAAGAAATGTGTGCCCCTTCATGGGAAATTTGTGAATGATTTCATCAAAAACATTATTTGCCAGCAAATACATGGCGATCATGAACTGATTTTTATTTTGTCCGCCGCAATTATCGGACCACAAAATAAGCTTTTTCTTTCCATGAGTGTTAATTTCATTAGTAAGGTAAGTATACAAGCAGGAACTAATTTCCAATGAACCCCTTCGGCCAAAGTCCTCGGTCCATAAGCACATGAATCCTTTTCCTGTGACGGAATCGTGTATTCCTAAGTTACATACTGCAAGCTGTTGTGAATAATACATTTCTGAATGTGTTAATTGAGGAATATACATTTGCTGCTGCATATCAAACGAAATAACGTAGGTTTCAGATGTATTTGCATTTTTTGTTTCACTCGACATTACTTTTGTAGAAGCTTCTGCTCGCCTATGGTGAAGTTCCTGTTCTATAGCAGCAGCCTCATCGCCTGATTTTATTTTAACAGCCAAACGATCACATGTAGAGCACATATCTACTTTGGGCCTTGCAAAAGACAAGCTAAAATTGGATATAAAAATTTCGTTATACCATTGCCGAGTCAGTGGTGGCTGCTATTCAACACAATAAATATTTTTCCAAAAAAGCACGATACATTCTGCTTACGTTTAAATCTGGTGACAAGAAGAGTTTATTCGGGGTTTTCGCTCTTGCATAGTAGCTCTCATTTGTGGGAAAACTTGCAATATGCTCCATAATTTTGTTAGTCCAAGCAGTCTCGTTAGAAAAACTATGTAGGGCGCCTCCTCGATTTTCTGACATCCATTTTACCACCAATATTTTTTTCTTCCAAGAGTTGCACTCTTCTTGGAGTCACGGCAAACGTACCGCAAAATGTTTTAAGGCATACTCTTACGTCTGAACCTCCAGGCATAAATAAATGGTAACTAAAAGAGTGACTCCTTCTACTTTTACTGGGATGTTCATACTTTCCATGCCGTCTCCCTTTGATGAATTGGGGATGAATAAGCCTTTGGAGATAGCCTTGCTGCTTACTGTAATCGGACATTTCGTAAAATTTGTTGAACAACTCAACACGATATTCTAATCTTATGGATCTCCATGCCCATGAACACTTCCATTTTACCTAAAACAAATGAAGCAAACTTAACTGTTCACCATAAGAGAAGTGAATGGACTGTATCTTCTTGTTTATTACTATATTGGGGAAATTATGAACACTGTGAAGTTTCAATCTTTTTTTTTATGTTGTCAAGTACATCTCTTTTCTTTTTCCTAAATTCAATTCAGAGCTATCTTCCTTTTTTATAAAAACACTGTACTGTTATTTAGATACCTCAACAATGCATTTTTTATAGAACCACAACAACTAAGTGACTTTTTTCTTATTTTCACCAAGTTCAATTTTTGTTGGATAAGCTGAAACTAATTGTAATTGTTCGATTCCTATCATCTTTCATCTTTGAGTTCTCACAACTACTTCAACGTAATGAGTGTGTGAGTATAGGATGTCCTATAAAAAAAGCTGTACGGTTTGTCTTTAACGAATTTTAGACTTTTTATTTCGTTCCATGAAACAAGGTTGCCTTGTATATCTGTCCTGAAATTATGTCCTATATGCTCTTGAAGTTTTTTGATATCAACGAAACTCTCGTGTGCGAGTTCATGAACACTGAAAGGCGTGTTTTATTATAGTTACATATTGACGGGGGGTATATATGGGTCTGGATTTTAAGTTTTCTTTACTTCTTTTTCTTTTAGATTAGAAATTTATGCGTTAGACTTCGTATGTTGTAACGATTGAAATATTGCATATAAATATAGATCTGTAATAAATTTATTCTTATTCTGACCACAGTAGTTGTCAGAATAGAGTATTTATTATATCCAAGCCAGTCTCGGATAAATCTGCATTACTGCTAAATAGCGCGTCAAAATATTTGAGAATGTACGTACCTATTTCAATAGCCCCGCGTTTACCTTCTGTTTCGTTCCAATAAAAACAATGCACGTCTCTGTAGGTGTTTAATTTTGATTTATAATAAAAGGCGGAAGTCTCACCACTTGGACACTGTAGGACCGCTTGAAGATCGCAAACAACAACTTTTTAATTTTTTATTTGTTGATATTTCAAAACGATCTTTTTTCTTTTCTGTGCGGCATAAATCCTTCTGTATAAAATGATTTCTATGTTCCCCTTCCAATTTTTCTTTGGCATTTCCGTCCGCATTAAGATAAGATAGGCACTGATCGCACTGATCCTTTTTAGGTTGCTGAAATCCGATGTTGAAGTCCCTTGTGAAAATGTTATGGTAAATCCAATATTTTCCACCGTTTTTATTCTTTGATTTTTGATCTTCAAAATCTCTGTAGAGTTGAGTTTTACTATCATCTATGTATTCTAATAACTATACTTTAGAAATATTGTTGTCTTAAACCTAAAAACAGACATTTCCTTAAAAAATCAAATTCGATGAATATTTCATAGGTTTTGACAAATTAATTTTCAAGAATTTCTTTTGTATAATTTCTAAACAGGTTATGTGAACATTTGCAGCCGCTCCCCATGCAGAAATAGCATAGGTTATTCTGGATTCTATTACAGAGTAATATAAAATTTTCAAATACGGGAAATATAGGATTTTCTGAAATAACTTAAATTTAAACAATAAAAATAAAAAAAATTTCGTCTTTTTTTTTAGTTTCGTTTCTCTTTTAGCTTTGTCTTCAGTCCATAGGTACATGTACCCCTGCTCGGCAGTACAATCATGGACCCCTAGATTATACAAACCTATTTTTCGGCAGTAAAAATCAGGCCCAGTCGTCAACTTTGGTATAGGCAGTGCCTGCTGTAAACCCAAGGAAATTACCAGTTTTCTATAACCGTGAAGTATCGATGGATCTTGCATTGCCTTAGCTCTTGACTTGTGTAGGTTTAAGGTTGTAGATAATATTGTACGTTATTCATCGTTGTTGTTCATTGTCTCTAATTTGATATTACATTCATCACACGTTTTGCACGTGTCCGATTTTGGGAGCTTAAAGCCGATATTATATTTCAAACAAAAAAGTTTACGATATGCGTTTTCTTTTACTGGAACAAAGTTTTGCTCCTCACACCATGGAACATAAAAGTTTTTATACAAGTGAGCTATTGTCATATCGCAGTTAAGAAACGTTTTGCCCATGTTGTCAGACCGACTGTAATGGCTCGCATATTTGGGAATTAAGTCAATGTGTCTTCTATCGGATTGTTTTTGTTCATCTGTAAGTTTTAGTCGCCTATTTGCATGTTTTCCCCGACTACCTTGTTCTGGAACAGAAGATCCCTGAGCTTTCATTTTAACCATGCAGTTAATTCTACCTCGGGAATTCTGAAGTCCATGTAGACTCATGAACTCCACCTTACATATTTTTACATCTTTGCCATTAAAATTGATAGTGTATTCTGTCGTTTCTGTTTCTTTCTGTAAGACCTTTTTTTTTGAATGCCAATACAGCCAAACAGATAATTGTTTTGCACATCAAATGAGCCTAAATCCCAAAATTTGTGAAAAATAGCTTCTTGTGTGTTGTCTAATTTTTCTCTACATTTATTTCCGAGTCAAAAATCTCGCGCACGATTGAGAGTGGCGTTCAAGCGGATGCGCGCACTAGGCCAGTCAAATTGTCGAAAATACACCGTTTTTGCCAAAATTTATTTCAGTAAACAAAGTCATGTAAAAATTAGGAAAAATTCCGTAGAATTGAATGAACTATTTTACCGCAGCTGAATGTTAGGGCACAGAATAAGTAACATTCAGAAACCCGACTCCGAGGCGGCCTCTCTGATCTTTTTAGAACATAAGTCGCCGTGTTTAGGGAATAGAAATCAGGGGTGTATTTATAACATTTTTATTGCAAATGGTCAGGTGCGTTATTAGAAATTTCAACAAGTTAGTTTTTAAAATGATTATCAATATAAACGTCAAAATAATTAAATACTATTGATTAACCTATCTCTGCAGAAATATTGCATATTAAACATAATATAAAAATAAGAAAAATGTATCACACTAATTGTTATAATGAAATTTTTAATACAGAAGTTGTAAGAATAGAACTGGAAGGTTCTATTTTGTATATTGGGTTGTTCTGTGCATATGGAAAACACTTATTAAAAACTATTACGAAAGGACCCCGCACTAATCTTATGGATTTTGGCCCCCGGTGAATTTCTCTGTAACTTTGGGAAAAGATAGGTTTCGACCTACTGATCAAATATCTCCATGGGCACAAAGCCGAAAAATCACTCCTATGGGCCCTACCGGGGGATTTTAGACCAAAAATGATGGGGCGCGAGGAGATGACACATCGCTCAAGAAACCAGTTCCTTCGCCGGGGAGAAGGCTGAAAATTGATTTTTGGGGCTAAAATTGTCCTCTCTTTCATATTCTGGGATCAGTTCATGGCTGCTGACCTCCTAAATACCCGAATATGGAGTGCGAAAGGGGTAAAAACGTGAATAATAAGACATACTATAAAAACGAATGCGAACCTCGCAAGTTGCGCCTGAAAGTTGACAATATTGTGGATTTGAGATTTCAATACATCCTTTCCCCTACAAGGGACAATAAAGGGGTTGGGGGGAGGAGGTGAAAATATGATGTTGTTCGAGCCCACCTTAGGCGATCGAGACTGGTTTTTGGGGGTTTTTAGGGACATTGATTCCCTTTTAAGGGTCAGTTCAAACACACTCACCTTCTTAATGTACTGAATTAGCGGCTGGGAGGAGTCAAAATGCAATAAATGATCCAGACCCTTGATAATAGTCCGGAAGGTTGTTTTGGGACTGAAATCTCACACTGCACAGTTGGTAGACAGGTGGCAGTCTCGTCAACGACTTAAGGTTAGGTTCGGTTAGGATAGGCTGAGGTGACATGACAAGATGAATAAACAAGAGTAAAAAAGATAGACTGAAGTTTTCATTTATTTACACGATCTGGTCGTCTACATCACAGTTGAGACATACTTTGTACCGAATTCTTTAATATTATATAGTGTTGTTTACATCACATGTAGCAACAGTTTTTTTGGGGGTGCGCCCCTTTGGGTTTTCACTCTGGATCAATTTCTTCGATAATATGAACTGTATAGAAGAATGGAGAAGACTGGCATCTGGGTACCTTATATTATCCTGGTGACGAGCATACCCGAGATACCACAATACGCAGGCAACATGACTGCAAGTCCCCAACGTCCGAGAGCCTGATTGACAGGTGCAATAGTAGCCATTGATTATATCTTCTTCTGGATTGGCTAGCAGCTCTCTCTCTCTCTCGAGAACATATGAAATTAACACATGATGGGTGGTACGATTTCGGTGCCTGGAACGTATCCGGACTCGAATAACATTGTCCTCGTAGAAGAGTTCATCAATTTCAATTTGCAGGTTGTCGTCGTGGTCAAGTTTATCTTGAATATAAGCTGGTGCGAGGTTTACTTGATATACTCCAACTGTCAAGTCCCGTAAAAATTCAATGTCAAGTCTGGGAAATCGAGGTACTTGGTCATTGAGGCGCGCCCATTGTCCATGTATATACCGCAGTCTGTCTACCTCCACTCGCGCCTGCATTACGTTTGCTTCGTCATTTCGCTGGAGCATATGCCTGGCAATCTCGACTGTGGCATTCTGCATTATTATTGGGGGACGGTATTGATTTATCAAAGCTCCAGCGATTCTGTAATAATCCCCGATGTTCTTTGTCTGCTGAATATTGAATGGTTCTCGGAAAATTTTGAAAATGAACTTTATGTGCCCATTTCTCGCTTCAACTACCCATCTTATCTTGGTAATTAGACGATTTTCATTCGCTTCCTCAGTGCTAAACTGATTGCGCCCTCTATCCAAAAAAGCCGGCNGCTGACCTCCTAAATGCCCGAAAATGGAGTGCGAAAGGGGTAAAAACGTGAATAATAAGACATACTATAAAAACGAATGCGGACCTCGCAAGTTGTGCCTGAAAGTTGACAATATTGTGGATTTGAGATTTCAATACATCCTCTCCCCTACAAGGGATAATAAAGGGGTTGGGGGGAGGGGGTGAAAATATGATGTTGTTCGAGTCCGTCTTATGCGATCGAGACTGGTTTTTTGGGGTTTTTTAGGGCCATTGATTCCCTTTTAATGGTCAGTTCAAATATATTCACCTTCTTAATGTACGAATTAGCGGCTGGGAGGAGTCAAAATGCAATAAATGATCCAGACCCTTGATAATAGTCTGGAAGGTTGTTTTGGGACTGAAATCTCACACTGCACAGTTGGGAGACAGGTGGCAGTCTCGTCAACGAGTTAAGGTTAGGTTCGGTTAGGATAGGCTGAGGTGACATGACAAGATGAATAAACAAGAGTAAAAAAGATAGACTGAAGTTTTCATTTATTTACACGATCTGGTCGTCTACATCACAGTTGAGATATACTTTGTACCGAATTCTTTAATATTATATAGTGTTGTTTACATCACATGTAGCAACAGTTTTTTTGGGGGTGCGCCCCTTTGGGTTTTCACTCTGGATCAATTTCTTCGATAATATGAACTGTATAGAAGAATGGAGAAGACTGGCATCTGGGTACCTTATATTATCCTGGTGACGAGCATACCCGAGATACCACAATACGCAGGCAACATGACTGCAAGTCCCCAACGTCCGAGAGCCTGATTGACAGGTGCAATAGTAGCCATTGATTATATCTTCTTCTGGATTGGCTAGCAGCTCTCTCTCTCTCTCGAGAACATATGAAATTAACACATGATGGGTGGTACGATTTCGGTGCCTGGAACGTATCCGGACTCGAATAACATTGTCCTCGTAGAAGAGTTCATCAATTTCAATTTGCAGGTTGTCGTCGTGGTCAAGTTTATCTTGAATATAAGCTGGTGCGAGGTTTACTTGATATACTCCAACTGTCAAGTCCCGTAAAAATTCAATGTCAAGTCTGGGAAATCGAGTACTTGGTCATTGAGGCGCGCCCATTGTCCATGTATATACCGCAGTCTGTCTACCTCCACTCGCGCTTGCATTACGTTTGCTTCGTCTTTTCGCTGGAGCATATGCCTGGAAATTTCGACTGTGGCATTCTGCATTATTATTGGGGGACGGTATTGATTTATCAAAGCTCCAGCGATTCTGTAATAATCCCCGATGTTCTTTGTCTGCTGAATATTGAATGGTTCTCGGAAAATTTTGAAAATGAACTTTATGTGCCCATTTCTCGCTTCAACTACCCATCTTATCTTGGTAATTAGACAATTTTCATTCGCTTCCTCAGTGCTAAACTGATTGCGCCCTCTATCCAAAAAAGCCGGCATTTTGTGTTCAATCCCTAAACGGGCCAACAAAGGCGCAGCATCCCTATAACCTCTATCGACCAACATCGCCATTTTGGAACTATTCCTGCAAGATTTCGGCATCTCTCTCAAATGCATCCCTAAGGATTTCTGCATCGTTATTCCATGTGTCTGAGAAATATGGCCCAAGAATCGCAAGAATATATCTATCTGGCGCGACAAGAAGTGTTGGTTTGAGAAGATGCCTCCCTTTATGCAGGGAATAGGACTGTCGAAGAATGCGGAAGTTGCTACTCTTATGTATGTATGCATAGGTAGAATCGCAAACTACAATTACCTTTGGCACAGCGGGCTCATTGTTGTACAACTCGTTGGCAAATGGGGTTACATGGCGGGCGATGAACTGTTCCCTTGTAATTGCTGCGGTGCCGATATTCTCCGGTACAAATCGCATTGCTAGTGACGTTCTGACCTTTCCTACAGCCAAACTAACAGCTTGTCTGCTCGAATAATTGAAGAGAGTTGCTAAAAGTTTATCCGATAATCCTTGTCTCATCTTGCAAAGGAATGTCATGAGATCCTTAGAACTTATATGTCGAACACCCCTTTCGTGAGGCACTGGGTCACAGAATGTTAATAGGTAAACAAAATCAACCTTATTCAATGAAAAAAGGCACATAAACTCTTCTTAGAATTAGTGGCCGAAAAATCAGTCCATTTCTGACCACAACACCTAACACCTTCAGGAATGTAGATATCAACTTCAAGAAAAACATTTGACCTGCACTCGGAGGACATACTGACCGTATTTTGAACCGCGAAGCAGAATAAACAGGCCCGATTTTGCCTTTGATATCTGTTGATACGCTCCCGGTTTCTCTGAGTTAAATTCCTGAGATCATCATTTGGAGCGTTATTCCAATATGATCCCTCTCCCTCCTGTTGAGCAACCCATGGCCCATGCATCATTGATGCTCTCCCAGTTCCTCAGATTTAAATTTTGTTGCTGATACAGGCTGCATTTTATCAAATGTTCTACCAACCAACGTCGTAAGAAACGATTACGGGCAACTAATTGTTGCTGATACAGGTCTCGTCTACATTTTTTCAAATGTTTTGCCAACCGACGTCGTAAGAGACGATGATTGGGAACTAATGGACAATTGACAAAATCTGTAACAAATATATATTAGTCAAAAACCAGATAATCACAAAAAAATAATTTATTATTTCCGAGATATTAAGGTTTCAATTATTACTTACCCCTGTAAACCATATTAATAAGAAAATATATATTTTCAAGTTAAATAATTGTAAATGTTGAAATAATGATACATTTACTTGTTTAATGCAGGTATATATATCCTGATAGCCTAACCCTTCCACTATAAAAAGTAGGAGGGTAAATAAGATAGAGGAGGTACTGGAGAAATATGGTCGGGTAAGGTATATATACATATATGAGACTTATTTGAACTCAGTTATAACATTCATTTACATTCAACATGGATCTGCAAAAGTTGAACAAGGCAACTTCATATAAAGAACTGAAGAATATTAAAGATTTACATATAAATCAAAAGTATAAAATAGTGAAACTGAGGTTTAGTAAAACCAAATTTGGTGACGGTATTGTGGCCGAAACTGAAAATTTTACCTGCTACTTACCAAGAAGATTTTACATACATTTTGAAAAGGAAGGTATTGAAAACTTTAACGATGCATTAAGAAGTCGACCTGTATATATGGTTAGTAAAGGAAAAATTGGTACAACAACGAACATTATATTTATCCAAGATGA
>NW_019417113.1:348765-408018 GCF_000390285.2 Anoplophora glabripennis
TGACCACAACACCTAACACCTTCAGGAATGTAGATATCAACTTCCAGAAAAACATTTGACCTGCACTCGGAGGACATTCTGACCGTATTTTGAACCGCGAAGCAGAATAAACAGGCCCGATTTTGCTTTTGCTTCACAACATTAAGTCTTAGAGACGTTGGATTGTTTCGAACGATTTCTAACTCATTCCTAATAGACTGATTGCAATTAAAACAAAGCCTGGTATCATCTGCAACAACTGCGTCCTCGAAACCATTTGCAGCTCGTCGAAGTATTGCTACCTGGTGCTTATCAACGTCGCACCCTATTCGAGCCATTTGCTGCAAATGACCCCCCTGCTCACAGACAAAGCACATCATGCGAATATTTGGACCACGTCCTGCCATATTGAGACCACAGGCCGAAAAAAATTCACAAAGACACTGTCTTTAGAACGAGGTGATCCCGTAAGATAAACCACGAGACTGAAAAAAAATATTGGGTTTAACTTTCGCGAATTGATTGAAAACAACAGTACAAGTCAAGACAAATCGAAGAAAATACCCCCGCCGCTGGATCCCCGCATATTATGTTGTCACTCCCCTGTCTCCCACTTCCATACCCCTTCCTGTCTAGAGAAAGATTGACTAGAGTCCACTGTCATTATTTATCGCATTCTGTTTTGTTCAATACAAAAACAATGTCGGATTTCTCACCTAACAGACTTCTTCTCAGGCCATTGACCTTACGATGGATTGAACAACTCCGAAACTCCCGTTGGACTATATAATAATATGAAATCCACAATGTTGTCAACTTTCAGGCGCAACTTGCGGGGTCCGCATTCGTTTTTATAGTATGTCTTATTATTCACGTTTTTACCCCTTTCGCACTCCACATAGGAGTGATTTTTCGGCTTTGTGCCCATGGAGATATTTGATCAGTAGGTCGAAACCTATCATTTCCCAAAGTTACAGAGAAATTCACCGGGGGCCAAAATCTATAAGATTAGTGCGGGGTCCTTTATTGCAAAAAAACTAAGTAGAAAATATACTTCAAATAAATCGATTTAAATGGGTATTTTCTTACACCTGAAAAGTAAATAATCAATAAGTTACTGTAAATGATTTTTTACTTCAGATTCTTTGACAAGTGATTTTTCTAAGTTTGGCATGGAAAATAAAACTACAAAATTTGTTACTCGTTTTTATTGATATTGTAAATATGTTATTTTTTGTTCTCCGATATAAAAAAAATGGATTGACAATAGTAATGCCCAATTTTCGAGTCATTACTAAGTTATTTGAACCCATGTCTGAAATGACGGCAACAACAATTAAACCAATTGATTTCAATTTTATAATTGTGTCTTCAATTATATCCTTGAGATTTGTCCTCGAGCAGCCAGAATTGGAGAAGAAATATGCTAAATGTAGTTTCCATCTAAAAAAATGCCTCTAATCGTAACTGTAGCACATATTGCTGGTTTAAAAGCCCTTTTACCATCTCCTCTATCCTCAAAACCAACCACAATATTAGAACTTCTATTATAAAACAAGTGCTATTGACTATAGTGTTTGTTTAAATAGTTCAAACTATAAAGGGCGAACTATAAAACGTTACTGGATGGTTAAAAGGATGTTAACTGGGCGCCAACCTACTAATAATGAAACTAACACCCTATAATGTATATTTCTCACAATTTTCGTCCTTTGGTGTACTTGGGTGTTCAGCGGAGCTCAGGGATGTTACAGATGGTCCGGGTGTATCGAACTCGGGGTACACGACTCTGATGACCAATAGTTGACCTAAATCTTTGCTAGACTACCATAAAGATTGTCCACTTGAGGACTCAAAAGTGACTTTATTTAAACTTTAGCTACTAATTATTCGCTAATTGTAAGTCTTNCGAAAAGTAAGATTGCGACCTCTCATCCTTATGCAAAATTATGAGCTACCCCCGCCCCCGATTATCTATCCAAAAAAGCCGGCATTTTGTGTTCAATCCCTAAACGGGCCAACAAAGGCGCAGCATCCCTATAACCTCTATCGACCAACATCGCCATTTTGGAACTATTCCTGCAAGATTTCGGCATCTCTCTCAAATGCATCCCTAAGGATTTCTGCATCGTTATTCCATGTGTCTGAGAAATATGGCCCAAGAATCGCAAGAATATATCTATCTGGCGCGACAAGAAGTGTTGGTTTGAGAAGATGCCTCCCTTTATGCAGGGAATAGGACTGTCGAAGAATGCGGAAGTTGCTACTCTTATGTATGTAGGCATAGGTAGAATCGCAAACTACAATTACCTTTGGCACAGCGGGCTCATTGTTGTACAACTCGTTGGCAAATGGGGTTACATGGCGGGCGATGAACTGTTCCCTTGTAATTGCTGCGGTGCCGATATTCTCCGGTACAAATCGCATTGCTAGTGACGTTCTTACCTTTCCTACAGCCAAAGTAACAGCTTGTCTGCTCGAATAATTGAAGAGAGTTGCTAAAAGTTTATCCGATAATCCTTGTCTCATCTTGCAAAGGAATGTCATGAGATCCTTAGAACTTATATGTCGAACACCCCTTTCGTGAGGCACTGGGTCACAGAATGTTAATAGGTAAGCAAAATCAACCTTATTCAATGAAAAAAGGCACATAAACTCTTCTTCGCTCAGTTTGTTGGGATTGAACAATTTATCGTTGGCTTGGGCCTCCCTCCGTAGATTTCCCAATAATTGCTGGAGATCAGCCCCTGGTATAACGTAAGGACGATTCTGAGATGTCAAAGCGAGAATTAGTGGCCGAAAAATCAGTCCATTTCTGTCAAGATGTTGACCACAACACCTAACACCTTCAGGAATGTAGATATCAACTTCCAGAAAAACATTTGACCTGCACTCGGAGGACATTCTGACCGTATTTTGAACCGCGAAGCAGAATAAACAGGCCCGATTTTGCCTTTGTTTCACAACATTAAGTCTTAGAGACGTTGGATTGTTTCGAACGATTTCTAACTCATTCCTAATAGACTGATTGCAATTAAAACAAAGCCTGGTATCATCTGCAACAACTGCGTCCTCGAAACCATTTGCAGCTCGTCGAAGTATTGCTACCTGGTCCTTATCAACGTCGCACCCTATTCGAGCCATTTGCTGCAAATGACCCCCCTGCTCACAGACAAAGCACATCATGCGAATATTTGGACCACGTCCTGCCATATTGAGGCCACAGGCCGAAAAAAATTCACAAAGACACTGTCTTTAGAATGAGGTGATCCCGTAAGATAAGCCACGAGACTGAAAAAAAATATTGGGTTTTCCGTTCGTGAATTGATTGAAAACAACAGCACAAGTCAAGACAAATTGAAGAAAATACCCCCGCCGCTGGATCCCCGCATATTATGTTGTCACTCCCCTGTCTCCCATTTCCATACCCCTTCCTGTCTAGAGAAAGATTGACTAGAGTCCACTGTCATTATTTATCGCATTCTGTTTTGTTCAATACAAAAACAATGTCGGATTTCTCACCTAACAGACTTCTTCTCAGGCCATTGACCTTACGATGGATTGAACAACTCCGAAACTCCCGTTGGACTATATAATAATATGAAATCCACAATGTTGTCAACTTTCAGGCGCAACTTGCGGGGTCCGCATTCGTTTTTATAGTATGTCTTATTATTCACGTTTTTACCCCTTTCGCACTCCACATAGGAGTGATTTTTCGGCTTTGTGCCCATGGAGATATTTGATCAGTAGGTCGAAACCTATCATTTCCCAAAGTTACAGAGAAATTCACCGGGGGCCAAAATCTATAAGATTAGTGCGGGGTCCTTTATTGCAAAAAAACTAAGTAGAAAATATACTTCAAATAAATCGATTTAAATGGGTATTTTCTTACACCTGAAAAGTAAATAATCAATAAGTTACTGTAAATGATTTTTTACTTCAGATTCTTTGACAAGTGATTTTTCTAAGTTTGGCATGGAAAATAAAACTACAAAATTTGTTACTCGTTTTTATTGATATTGTAAATATGTTATTTTTTGTTCTCCGATATAAAAAAAATGGATTGACAATAGTAATGCCCAATTTTTGAGTCATTACTAAGTTATTTGAACCCATGTCTGAAATGACGGCAACAACAATTAAACCAATTGATTTCAATTTTATAATTGTGTCTTCAATTATATCCTTGAGATTTGTCCTCGAGCAGCCAGAATTGGAGAAGAAATATGCTAAATGTTGTTTCCACCTAAAAAAATGCCTCTCTTTTACCATCTCTATCCTCAAAACCAATCACAATATTAGAACTTCTATTATAAAACAAGTGCAATTGACTATAGTGTTTGTTTAAATAGTTCAAACTATAAAGGGCGAACTATAAAACGTTACTGGATGGTTAAAAGGATGTTAACTGGGCGCCAACCTACTAATAATGAAACTAACACCCTATAATGTATATTTCTCACAATTTTCGTCCTTTGGTGTACTTGGGTGTTCAGCGGAGCTCAGGGATGTTACAGATGGTCCGGGTGTATCGAACTCGGGGTACACGACTCTGATGACCAATAGTTGACCTAAATCTTTGCTAGACTACCATAAAGATTGTCCACTTGGGGACCCAAAAGTGACTTTATTTAAACTTTAGCTACTAATTCTTCGCTAATTGTAAGTCTTTACTCAATTGTAAAGCTTTACTCAACGTTTACTGGTTTTAATTTAAATTAAATCTTTATTTTAATCATAAAATCTTCAAATAAATCTTTACTTTAAATCATAAAATCTTTATTTAATATTAATCTATTAGATTGAATTTAAAAAGATAGAAATATAAATATTTGATAAATTACCTTGTAGGATGGATTTCACTACTCACTGGTTATTAAATTGAGGTAAGATTTCAATTTAGATTTATAATCACATATGAGCTTGTGACTACCTGTTGCAAAATCAGAGAGGGAGTCGCTCCGACATGGGTTTTATTAAAATAAATCTCATAAAAACTCAACCGCTATGATTGGTCGTTCAAACACAATAAATTTCGGACTGGGCAACTGCAATTTTTTCACCACTGATCAGGTTTGATCATTGACCTTAACCTAGGTCCAAACTGTCATTTGATCTATTTTAGCGTCTTAGGTACGATGGAATTCCTTGCTCGCCTTATGACAGTAATAAACAAATAACTCAATACTTGACAGCCAAATACCTAATCAAAAGTGCATCAGATTCGTTCACATATAAACAATAATAAAAAGAAATAATAATAATAAAAGGTAGTACAGTTAATTTATACAACAGATATCCGTATGATTCGAACAGAATTATATTTCGCTTCAACAAAATTTCTCCAAATTCGTAAACAGATAGTAGTAAACATTACAGAATATAGTTTATTAAATCAATGTTCTATAACTAGTTGTAGGGTGTAACAAAGATTTACATGATGTATCTACAATACAACAGTATACAGGTAGAAACAAACTAACTACGTTTAATAACAAAGTTGAATTTATATCAAGATTTCAAGAAGCTGTTAATTGTTGTACACGAGTAGTGTTATAGCTAAATAAATGGTGACATTCACTCTGTAGTCTGTATCAATAGTGAATGTTATTTCATCGACGCATAAAGTGCAATACTTATTTTCTGCTTTAAAATTGTTAATTTTCAGTTTTAAAATATGCCAACAGCGATCTTGGTTTAATCCAGGATTTTGATGAATATCCTTCACAAATTGTAGTAAAGTATTAGGAGAATTCAGACAAAATTATTTCATTAACATCTTTTTATACAACTTGGGTCCAGTAAAATACATTTCTAAACAATATATTTTAAATTCATTGGTATATCTACGACTTCTTGGATTTTTGTTTATTTGGGCAACTTAGAATATTTATGAAATCAGTTGTGATGAATGACAATATATTTTTGTACCTAAGTAATTTATACTGATCTAAAATAATCCAGTCCAAGTTGTTCAGGTTTGATTCTAATTGCTGAACTTTCTTTTTTAATTCAGAATTTTCTTGCCCAAGAGTTCTAATTTTGGTTTTGTATTTAATTTTCCTTGGTGAGTCCTCGGAAAGTCTTAAAGGTGTTTGAGTGCTACTTGAAGGAGAAAGCAACTGATCACTATCAGATACATTTTGCTGCTCTGTACAAATTGTGAGTGTGTACTCTAAAAACAATAGTTAAAAAAATAAAAAATAAAAATGGATATGGTAAAGTTATCCCGGCGGTTAGGGCTACTTTGACATACTTGTTACTTTTACGAAAAATGCGTTTTAAATTTGTTTTATTCGTAACCCACAATCGAGACCCTTTTTCAAGTTTCTGTAGTGCATTGTGTAATGTTCTTTATCGTGTAAAGTGGTCATTAATTTCGGTAATTTTGAATTTGGTGGAATTCTATGCTCAGGACATAGAGGTAAGTCTCTATGCAAATCATGAAGGTTATTTGGATAACTTAAATCGACTTCCAATGTATAACCAATACTTGAGTCATCAGCTACTGCATGTACCTCAAAATTGTCGACGTCTTCGACCCATTCAAATTCCCCAGATGGTAAATACTGTGACATCGCCCAAGCATAAAGCCCATTTACATCGAAATAAATTAAATAATGGAATGTTTGTGTGGATCGTAATTAGACATATTTTTATTACTCGCTTCAGCATATCTGTTGCAACATTGACTCACGCCCCCACGAATCGCCTTTTCTAAAAACAGCAACATATCAACATCTTGCAAAAATTCTAATCTAATATTCGTGTGTTTTAACATACAGTACCAAGTATACCCCGGAAGCGTATAGTAATGTGCTGGGTCTAAACCGTACGTATTGAGACACCGTTCCCTAAAATTTTCGAAAATATCAGCCAATAGCAAAACGTCCGTCTTTAAATACAATTGAGTATATTCGTGAAGATTACCAATTTTAAAAACTCTCCAAACGTTTTGTGCATGAATATAATCATCCTCTGAAATATCTTCATCATTTAACTTGTTATAAAAATCGACTGAACGAGGAAGTGACGTTTCTTTTAAAATATCCATTGAATTTGAAAGGAATCAGCGTTCAAATGGGAAAATTCAGTTTTTAATATTTTTAAATCATCTTTCTGTAATATAGATGCTAATTTATCTAATGATGACGCTAAAAATCTAAATGAATATAAACCTAAATTTAACCGAAGAATTTGGAAGATGTTTGATGAACGAAATGTATTGTTCTTTATTCTTCGCTAACAGCGTTATACGACCCGGACATAGTTGAACGACATCTTTAAGCAGTAAATGAGTGTCATCCCCCCTTTAAATTATGAAAAACTACGGGAACAATGAAGGTATTTTTATAATTCAAGTTGCAGGTGGAATGACTCCAGCCCCTAAACGCTCCGCTGAGGTGTGAATGGTCCATAAAGGGTTTATCTTCTTTAGTAAACGGTTTTGTACAGATGTGGCAATAGTTTGTGTTTTTTAATTCATTTTGAGCTTCAACAGAACAGTTTTCCATTGGAACTACAAATTTTAATTTTTCGTTGACAATGTCCCAATATTTTCAAGTTCCCTCACAAACCACTCCACACAGTCTAACCCTACATAACTTTTATAAGAGGATAAACTTTTATCATAATTACAACTGAAATAATAACCTACAGCAAAANTTGTAGTAAAGTATTAGGAGAATTCAGACAAAATGATTTCATTAACATCTTTTTATACAACTTGGGTCCAGTAAAATACATTTCTAAACAATATATTTTAAATTCATTGGTATATCTACGACTTCTTGGATTTTTGTTTATTTGGGCAACTTAGAATATTTATGAAATCAGTTGTGATGAATGACAACATATTTTTGTACCTAAGTAATTTATACTGATCTAAAATAATCCAGTTCAAGTTGTTCAGGTTTGATTCTAATTGCTGAACTTTCTTTTTTAATTCAGAATTTTCTTGCCCAAGAGTTCTAATTTTGGTTTTGTATTTAATTTTCCTTGGTGAGTCCTCGGAAAGTCTTGAAGATGTTTGAGTGCTACTTGAAGGAGAAAGCAACTGATCACTATCAGACATTTTGCTGCTCTGTACAAATTGTGAGTGTGTACTCTAAAAACAATAGTTAAAAAAATAAAAAATAAAAATGGATATGGTAAAGTTACCCCGGCGGTTAGGGCTACTTTGACATACTTGTTACTTTTACGAAAAATGCGTTTTAAATTTGTTTTATTCGTAACCCACAATCGAGACCCTTTTTCAAGTTTCTGTAGTGCATTGTGTAATGTTCTTTATCGTGTAAAGTGGTCATTAATTTCGGTAATTTTGAATTTGGTGGAATTCTATGCTCAGGACATAGAGGTAAGTCTCTATGCAAATCATGAAGGTTATTTGGATAACTTAAATCGACTTCCAATGTATAACCAATACTTGAGTCATCAGCTACTGCATGTACCTCAAAATTGTCGACGTCTTCGACCCATTCAAATTCCCCAGATGGTAAATACTGTGACATCGCCCAAGCATAAAGCCCATTTACATCGAAATAAATTAAATAATTGGAATGTTTGTGTGGATCGTAATTAGACATATTTTTATTACTCGCTTCAGCATATCTGTTGCAACATTGACTTACGCCCCCACGAATCGCCTTTTCTAAAAACAGCAACATATCAACATCTTGCAAAAATTCTAATCTAATATTCGTGTGTTTTAACATACAGTACCAAGTATACCCCGGAAGCGTATAATAATGTGCTGGGTCTAAACCGTACGTATTGAGACACCGTTCCCTAAAATTTTCGAAAATATCAGCCAATAGCAAAACGTCCGTCTTTAAATACAATTGAGTATATTCGTGAAGATTACCAATTTTAAAAACTCTCCAAACGTTTTGTGCATGAATATAATCATCTTCTGAAATATCTTCATCATTTAACTTGTTATAAAAATCGACTGAACGAGGAAGCGACGTTTCTTTTAAAACATCCATTGAATTTATGTATGGATATATTCCCTTTCGAATAAGCATGTTAAAGGAATCAGCGTTCAAATGGGAAAATTCAGTTTTTAATATTTTTAAATCCTCTCTGTAATATAGATGCTAATTTATCTAATGATGACGCTAAAAATCTAAATGAATATAAACCTAAATTTAACCGAAGAATTTGGTGAAGAATTTGGAGAAAGTGTTTGATGAACGAAATGTATTGTTCTTTATTCTTCGCTAACAGCGTTATACGACCCGGACATAGTTGAACTACATCTTTAATCAGTAAATAAGTGTCATACCCCGTTAAATTATAAAAACTACGGGAACAATGAAGGTATTTTTATAATTCAAGTTGCAGATGGAATGATTCCAACCCCTAAACGCCCCGCTGAGATGTGAATGGTCCATAACGGGTTTATCTTCTTAGTAAACGGTTTTGTACATATGTGGCAATAGTTTGTGTTTTTTAATTCATTCTGAGCTTCAACAGAACAGTTTTCCATTGGAACTACAAATTTTAATTTTTCGTTGACAAATGCCCCAATATTTTCAAGTTCCCTCACAAACCACTCCACACAGTCTAGCCCTACATAACTTTTATAAGAGGATAAACTTTTATCATAATTACAACTGAAATAATAACCTACAGCAAAAGCCTCATGTTTGTGATACTTCTCCGTTTTACTCTCATTATCATTAAAGGAGACCGACTTCAATAAAGCTTCAAAATCGCAGTAAACGATAAAAGGAGCAGGTTCTTTATTCCTAAAATTTTTGAAAAATAAATACCTTTCATCTGGAAACGAAATTTTGCACGTATTGATTCCCGCACATTCTGTCTCGTGTTTATCTATGTTTTTCTTATTGCTGAAGTAATTTAGACACCTATCGCAAATAAATATTGTACCATGATGAATCGTAAGCTATTTCGAAATTAACCTCTATAAATTTTTAATCCAAGCAAAATGATATTTGATTTCAAAGATTTTTTGATTTTTCATCGAATTATTCAAATAGTTGTCCGAGAAATATTTATTTTGAATCATGAGTAAATTGACGTGTCTCAATAATTTCTTTCGGGAAATATATGCGGGAACTACGGAATAATTTTTTCCGTTTAGTTTTAATGTATATACATTAATGGAAATACCATATAATTTTTCAAATTTTGGTATTTGTTCTACAGTTACCGGAAAATTGATTCCAGTAAAATATAAAACATTATGAAAGTTGGGATATGATCTAATATGATATACATTTTTTCTGCGGGATACAAACAACTTACGACGGCATAGGCAAAACAAAACTGATCAGTATTTTTTATATTTATCACAGCTTTTTTTAATTTAATTTCTTGAGGCAGTTCAATATATGACGTACCTCCATTAGAAAATTCATACTTATTAATATTGATTTTTAAACTTTCAATTCGGTTGAGTGCAAGTCCACTCTGACCTCCTTGGAATTCCATAAGCTTATTCATTATTTTATCACTAACATTATCTCGATACCACTGAGCTAAATCAGTTCCTAAATCTATTAAATTATTTTTTGTATTAAAATATTTAAATTGTCTAATTTGTTTTTCCTCATCAATATGTTGTTTAATAAATTCACAGCATAACACCGTATTGACTTTAATCGTTGGGTCTTTTTTCAACGCATTTATCACTAAGTTTGAACAAAAAAAAATGAATCGCTTAAAAATTCAACCGGATCAGTATGATGGATATTAATAATTAAACCGCTTCGAATTCGACTTGAAAAAGCAGAGTTTCCATCTTCTCACCGAATTCGTTGGCTTCGTTTTGGAGACGATTTTAATTTTTTATTTTCAGACAAACCACCGCCCAAATAAATATTATCAAGAGATCTTAACAACTGCCTATATTTTCTCAGATGTCCGATATTTGTTTGAAGTTTAGATTTTAGTGAAATATTACTATCGACGTTTAAAAGGGCACTATTCAATAATTTGATGTTTTTTGTACAGTAACTTATATATTTTAGTAAATCATCATTGCATACGTTTTTAGATTGAGTGAGGATTACAAAAATTTCCCGAATGTTTTTGACTATACTATCGCTTAAATCATCCATACTATTATCTTCATNTGGTTATTAAATTGAGGTAAGATTTCAATTTAGATTTATAATCACATGAGCTTGTGACTACCAGTTGCAAAATCAGAGAGGGAGTCGCTCCGACATGGATTTTATTAAAATAAATCTCATAAAAACTCAACCGCTATGATTGGTCGTTCAAACACAATAAACTTCGGACTGGGCAACTGCTATTTTATCACCACTGAACAGGTTTGATCATTGACCTTAACCTAGGTCCAAACTGTCATTTGATCTATTTTAGCGTCTTAGGTACGATGGAATTCCTTGCTCGCCTTATGACAGTAATAAACAAATAACTCAATACTTGACAGCCAAATACCTAATCAAAAGTGCATCAGATTCGTTCACATATAAACAATAATAAAAAGAAATAATAATAATAAAAGGTAGTACAGTTAATTTATACAACAGATATCCGTATGATTCGAACAGAATTATATTTCGCTTCAACAAAATTTCTCCAAATTCGTAAACAGATAGTAGTAAACATTACAGAATATAGTTTATTAAATCAATGTTCTATAACTAGTTGTAGGGTGTAACAAAGATTTACATGATGTATCTACAATACAACAGTATACAGGTAGAAACAAACTAATTACGTTTAATAACAAAGTTGAATTTATATCAAGATTTCAAGAAGCTGTTAATTGTTGTACACGAGTAGTGTTATAGCTAAATAAATGGTGACATTCACTCTGTAGTCTGTATCAATAGTGAATGTTATTTCATCGACGCATAAAGTGCAATACTTATTTTCTGCTTTAAAATTGTTAATTTTCAGTTTTAAAATATGCCAACAGCGATTTTGGTTTAATCCAGGATTTTGATGGATATCCTTCACAAGTTGTAGTAAAGTATTAGGAGAATTCAGACAAAATGATTTCATTAACATCTTTTTATACAACTTGGGTCCAGTAAAATACATTTCTAAACAATATATTTTAAATTCATTGGTATATCTACGACTTCTTGGATTTTTGTTTATTTGGGCAACTTAGAATATTTATGAAATCAGTTGTGATGAATGACAACATATTTTTGTACCTAAGTAATTTATACTGATCTAAAATAATCCAGTTCAAGTTGTTCAGGTTTGATTCTAATTGCTGAACTTTCTTTTTTAATTCAGAATTTTCTTGCCCAAGAGTTCTAATTTTGGTTTTGTATTTAATTTTCCTTGGTGAGTCCTCGGAAAGTCTTGAAGATGTTTGAGTGCTACTTGAAGGAGAAAGCAACTGATCACTATCAGACATTTTGCTGCTCTGTACAAATTGTGAGTGTGTACTCTAAAAACAATAGTTAAAAAAATAAAAAATAAAAATGGATATGGTAAAGTTACCCCGGCGGTTAGGGCTACTTTGACATACTTGTTACTTTTACGAAAAATGCGTTTTAAATTTGTTTTATTCGTAACCCACAATCGAGACCCTTTTTCAAGTTTCTGTAGTGCATTGTGTAATGTTCTTTATCGTGTAAAGTGGTCATTAATTTCGGTAATTTTGAATTTGGTGGAATTCTATGCTCGGGACATAGAGGTAAGTCTCTATGCAAATCATGAAGGTTGTTTGGATAACTTAAATCGACTTCCANGGTTTCAAAGTTATAACCCTAAACGTTAATTTCTAGGTACCCTTTTGACCCCCCATAACTCCGTTAGGGGGCACATTAGGAAAAAAAATTATAGGAAGGACTAGTTTTATTTTGACCTCCCCTTTATACTCCCGAGAGATTAGGAGGTACTTACCGGACACCTTGTATATGTTAAATATTATTTACGAATTCTAACAAAATGGTTTTCTTCTCTGTTTCAATGGTTTTCTCACCGAGACTGATGAGGCCGTATCGTTTATCCTTAAAATCGTCCAGATGATCCTCCAATTGCACCAGCAGTCTCTTGGGTAGAAACACCTGGCAGTCCTCTAGCTCCGCTACCAACCCATCTCCATACTTAGTGGGCACTTTCTTAATTTTGCATACAGGATATTTTCGTTCAGTCCCTAATTCTTTGAGGGACTTGGTTGGTTTGAAAGCTAAAAGGGACTGTTCATTAATAGTTGCGAGATCCATCTCTAACAAAAAATAAAAATAAAAATTTTAGTAACTAGACTTAATAAAAAAGATTTGTAAACTTACCAAAGCGATTTAGGTGAATTTTCTGTCGTTTTGCTGAAATCAAGAGACATTGTCACCTGTGTTGTCGACGCTTGCTTTTATATGCAAAAGTTGAGTAAAAGGCACTGAAAAACCTTCACAAAACTAGTTATTCGATCCCGCTCACTGTACTGCTCTGACTGCTTTGTCATAAACATACTTTTATAAAAATGAAACGAGGTTACATAGTCACCTGTGTTGTCGCTCGCTTTTAATGCAAATAATATACTTTTATAAAAATTAAACGAGGTTAATTGCTAAAGCTTTGTAGGTAATGCCCTTCGTTTATTTACATGCAACGAGTTTAATTTCACTTTCTGTATTGCATATTGAAATTGCTTTTTTTACAGTTAACATTACCTATATACGTACAGGGGATGCAGGATACATTTATTCCAATTACAAAACAGTGAAAATGAATACCTATATAACATTTTAACAAAAGAATCGTGGGCTGTTGATTTTCCAACGTCGTCCTCGATAGAGAAGAACATCCTGGACGATAATTCCTGGGACGAAGAAATTAAGTTTAGTGCCAATAATCTAACATCGTCCTCGATGGAGAAGAACATCCTAGATGATAATTCCCGGGACGAAGAAATTAAGTTTAGTGCCAATAATCTAACGTCGCCCTCAACAGAGAAGAACATCCTAGACGATAACTCCTGAGACGAGGAATGAGGGTTTAGTGTGACCTATGGTGTAGAAAAGAACAACGAATCCTGGGATGAAGGTAACGTTAATAATGGGACAGTAAAGAACAGCGATGAATCCAGTAAGACTAATCAACCGAACATCCTAACGGAAGAATCATGGGACGATGACAACTACGAAACCTACAATCCTACACTAGCGATTTTAGACAAGCTGATAATAAGAACACCTCCGATTAAAAAGTCTAGCTCCATAAAGAAGAAATTTAGGGAGGAATAGAGGAAAAGATTGCATTTCTTATTAAATAAAAAACAGCAATAAAAACAAAATTGATTAGACCAAGTGATCATGTGTTTTTTTTGGTTTTATTTTTACAGTCTAGCCCCGCATAACTTTTATAGAAAGATAAACTTTCGTTATAATTACAGCTGAATTAATAACCCAATACCTTTCATTTATTCAAATTGCAACTCCACCACGCCTCTCTCTTTAGAGGTTATAGTTGGTAATTTAATTAGAGTGGGAATTATTAATATTCGGGGATATTGATATATAAATAGGCATAATACTAAAGAAGTAACTCTATCGAAGATGAATTAAGTGCTGAAGGTACTTAATAATTGCAATTGAAGTACTCAGGGTGCGTGAATTTAATGTATTTTGTTTTAAATCGCTGTGTAGTGTCGCCAAGATTTAAATTTTTACCAACACGATCACAGCAGAATGTAACGACTGTTTGCAACATTGAATTCAATGCAGAGGACGAATGTTATGGTTCGGAAGTATTTGCATCCTATCAAACCTACTTAAGGTCCCTAGGTGACAGTTTCATCGAATCATATTGCAGTTCTGATTTTATATCATGTAATCATGTATATTTATTATGTTCATGTTCATTGCGAAAATTGTTGATTTGGCACTATAGAAACACAATGTAACCTTGGTGATGATAGTCATAATTTATTATGTATAAAACGCATAGGTTATTTTATAATTTATAAATAAATTATAAATAATCGTTGCATTTTTCTACCTGATATAAAATACATTTTTTATTATGAATTCTTAATAAATTAAAATTTTCATAAAATTAAAGTTACCTTTTAAAACGTTTTCCGTCTACTTTTCTTTACNCGGAAGCGTATAGTAATGTGCTGGGTCTAAACCGTACGTATTGAGACACCGTTCCCTAAAATTTTCGAAAATATCAGCCAATAGCAAAACGTCCGTCTTTAAATACAATTGAGTATATTCGTGAAGATTACCAATTTTAAAAACTCTCCAAACGTTTTGTGCATGAATATAATCATCCTCTGAAATATCTTCATCATTTAACTTGTTATAAAAATCGACTGAACGAGGAAGCGACGTTTCTTTTAAAACATCCATTGAATTTATGTATGGATATATTCCCTTTCGAATAAGCATGTTAAAGGAATCAGCGTTCAAATGGGAAAATTCAGTTTTTAATATTTTTAAATCCTCTCTGTAATATAGATGCTAATTTATCTAATGATGACGCTAAAAATCTAAATGAATATAAACCTAAATTTAACCGAAGAATTTGGTGAAGAATTTGGAGAAAGTGTTTGATGAACGAAATGTATTGTTCTTTATTCTTCGCTAACAGCGTTATACGACCCGGACATAGTTGAACTACATCTTTAATCAGTAAATAAGTGTCATACCCCGTTAAATTATAAAAACTACGGGAACAATGAAGGTATTTTTATAATTCAAGTTGCAGATGGAATGATTCCAACCCCTAAACGCCCCGCTGAGATGTGAATGGTCCATAACGGGTTTATCTTCTTAGTAAACGGTTTTGTACATATGTGGCAATAGTTTGTGTTTTTTAATTCATTCTGAGCTTCAACAGAAAAGTTTTCCATTGGAACTACAAATTTTAATTTTTCGTTGACAATGTCCCAATATTTTCAAGTTCCCTCACAAACCACTCCACACAGTCTAACCCTACATAACTTTTATAAGAGGATAAACTTTTATCATAATTACAACTGAAATAATAATCTACAGCAAAAGCCTCATGTTTGTGATACTTCTCCGTTTTACTCTCATTATCATTAAAGGAGACCGACTTCAATAAAGCTTCAAAATCGCAGTAGACGATAAAAGGAGCAGGTTCTTTATTCCTAAAGTTTTGAAAAATAAATACCTTTCATCTGGAAACGAAATTTTGCACGTATTGATTCTCGCACATTCTGTCTCGTGTTTATCTATTTTTTTTTATTGCTGAAGTAATTTAGACACCTATCGCAAATAAATATTGTACCATGATGTATCGTAAGCTGTTTCGAAATTAACCTCGATAAATTTTTAATCCAAGCAAAATGATATTTGATTTCAAAGATTTTTTGATTTTTCATCGAATTATTCAAATAGTTGTCCGAGAAATATTTGTTTTGAATCATGAGTAAATTGACGTGTCTCAATAATTTCTTTCGGGAAATATATGCGGGAACTACGGAATAATTTTTTCCGTTTAGTTTTAATGTATATACACTAGGCTTGAACAAAAAAAAAATGAATCGCTTAAAAATTCAACCAGATCAGTATGATGGATATTAATAATTAAACCGCTTCGAATTCGACTTGAAAAAGCAGATTTTCCATCTTCTCACCGAATTCGTTGGCTTCGTTTTGTAGACGATTTTAATTTTTTATTTTCAGACAAACCACCGCCCAAATAAATATTATCAAGAGATCTTAACAACTGCCTATATTTTGCCAGATGTCCTATATTTGTTTGAAGTTTAGATTTTAGTGAAATATTACAATCGATGTTTAAGAGGAAGTTATTGTTAGTACAATAACTTATATATTTTAGTAAATCATCATTGCATACGCTTTTAGATTGAGGATTACAAAAATTTCTCGAATGTTTTTGACTATACTATCGCTTAAAGTATCCATATTATTATCTTCAGTTATATATGTTAAATAATATTTACGAATTCTAACAAAATGGTTTTCTTCCCTGTTTCAATGGTTTTCTCACCGAAACTGATGAGGCTGTATCGTTTATCCTTAAAATCGTCCAGATGATCCTCCAATTGCACCAGCAGTCTCTTGGGTAGAAACACCTGGCAGTCCTCTAGCTCCGCTACCAACCCATCTCCATACTTAGTGGGCACTTTCTTAATTTTGCATACAAGATATTTTCGTTCAGTCCCTAATTCTTTGAGGGACTTGGTTTGTTTGAAAGCTAAAAGGGACTGTTCATTAATAGTTGCGAGATCCATCTCTAACAAAAAATAAAAATTAAAATTTTAGTAACTAGAGAACAAAAAAGATTTGTAAAGTTACCAAAGCGATTTAGGTGAAACTTCTGTCGTTTTGCTGAGATCAAGATACATTGTCACCTGTGTTGTCGACGCTTGCTTTTATTTGCAAAAGTTGAGTAAAAGGCACAGAAAAACCTTCACAAAACTAGTTATTCAATCCCGCTCACTGTACTGCTCTGACTGCTTTGTCATAAACATACTTTTATAAAAATGAAACTAGGTTACATAGTCACCTGTGTTGTCGCTCGCTTTTAATGCAAATATTAATATACTTTTATAAAAATTAAACGAGGTTAATTGCTAAAGCTTTGAAGGTAATGCCCTTCATTTATTTAAATGCAACGAGTTTAATTTCACTTTCTGTATTGCATATTGAAATTGCTTTTTTTACAATTAACATTATTTATATACGTACAGGGGATGCAGGATACATTTATTCCAATCACAAAACAGTGAAAATGAATACCTATAAGAACATTTTAACAAAAAAATCGTGGGTTGTTGATTATCCAACGTCGTCCTCGATAGAGAAGAACATCCTGCACAATAATTCCTGGGACGAAGAAATTAAGTTTAGTGCCAATAATCTAACATCGTCCTCGATGGAGAAGAACATCCTAGATGATAATTCCCGGGACGAAGAAATTAAGTTTAGTGCCAATAATCTAACGTCGTCCTCAACAGAGAAGAACATCCTAGACGATAACTCCTGGGACGAGGAATGAGGGTTTAGTGTGACCTATGGTGTAGAAAAAAACGACGAATCCTGGGATGAAGGTAACGTTAATAATGGGTTCGTAAAGAACAGCGATGAATCCAGTAAGACTAATCAACCGAACATCCTAACGGAAGAATCATGGGACGATGACAACTACGAAACCTACAATCCTACACTAGCGATTTTAGACAAGCTGATAATAAGAACACCTCCGATTAAAAAGTCTAGCTCCATAAAGAAGAAATTTAGGGAGAAATAGAGGAAAAGATTGCATTTCTTATTAAATAAAAAACAGCAATAAAAACAAAATTGATTAGACCAAGTGATCATGTGTTTTTTTTGGTTTTATTTTTACAGTCTAGCCCCGCATAACTTTTATAGAAAGATAAACTTTCGTTATAATTACAGCTGAATTAATAACCCAATACCTTTCATTTATTCAAATTGCAACTCCACCACGCCTCTCTCTTTAGAGGTTATAGTTGGTAATTTAATTAGAGTGGGAATTATTAATATTCGGGGATATTGATATATAAATAGGCATAATACTAAAGAAGTAACTCTATCGAAGATGAATTAAGTGCTGAAGGTACTTAATAATTGCAATTGAAGTACTCAGGGTGCGTGAATTTAATGTATTTTGTTTTAAATCGCTGTGTAGTGTCGCCAAGATTTAAATTTTTACCAACACGATCACAGCAGAATGTAACGACTGTTTGCAACATTGAATTCAATGCAGAGGACGAATGTTATGGTTCGGAAGTATTTGCATCCTATCAAACCTACTTAAGGACCCTAGGTGACAGTTTCATCGAATCATATTGCAGTTCTGATTTTATATCATGTAATCATGTATATTTATTATGTTCATGTTCATTGCGAAAATTGTTGATTTGGCACTATAGAAACACAATGTAACCTTGGTGATGACAGTCATAATTTATTATGTATAAAACGCATAGGTTATTTTATAATTTATAAATAAATTATAAATAATCGTTGCATTTTTCTACCTGATATAAAATACATTTTTTATTATGAATTCTTAATAAATTAAAATTTTCATAAAATTAAAGTTACCTTTTAAAACGTTTTCCGTCTACTTTTCTTTACCTTTCTAGGGCTGCTTTAATAACCTGTGGTGAAGAATGGCCAGCGAGGTTATCGTCAACTACAACTGCTCTTGTTTCTGGTTCTCTGGTTGCTGTTATATGGAGTAAGAGGCATTTAAAGAACCAGTCCTCAAAAAGGTTCATATCAAACCATCCGAAAGGGCTGTTCCCATAAATAGTGCCAGGGAGTCCTCCAGAACACTTATTTCATACATATTGGCATTTTTGTAAAATTACAAAATATTTGATAGTTTTTGCAAAAATTGAGTTCTTCGAAAAAAAGAAATTTTTTTCAAGTTTAAATAAATCATACAGTAATGTACTTACGTCATCCATATTCAGCTTAATATTTTTTCTAACAGTTGTACTTTCCTGTGCAAATTATGTGCGTATTGCAAAATAATTGGAAATATGCGAAAAATCTTTGACTTCTTTTTTCGGGTCGAAAAATGTATATCTTTTTCTTATCGTTGAAATTTAATCGGAAAGGAATTATTGCCATTTGAAAGCTAACATTTTTTCACTTTTTGAAAATAAAAGTTTAACCCTTTCCTTAGTTGTCGCTAAAATCCCTGTCCGATACGCCCAATAGTTAATTAACAATTAACGTTATATATAAATGCTGTGTTGGGAACAAAGAGGCGTAGGTGATTTCTCTTTTTTTACATTACCGTAAAATAAGCTGTATTTAATGCAAAAAGAGCGAAATCCCGAGCAATTTTTGCCTGACCCTAAGAGAATTTGTTTATATAACGCTGTTATGCACGTCCACTTTGTTAGTTGTAAAGTGATACATAATTTCAACTTTTTGAATTTTTTCTTTTTGGATACGTTTCTTTGGATCAAGTAGGTACAACCTATATCAACGATATTGACTGCTAAAATTAACGTTTAGTAATTAAACAATTAAAAAAGGAAAGAAATTAACAAATATTTGGAGCAACTCTTTCAATTCCTGCCCTCCGTTCAGTCTCGCATTCATACATGGCCCCCGTCCTGATCGCCAATGGCACACACCCCGTCAACACCGACACCACTGCTGTCGGTCGGTGGCATACGTCGCCGATAAGGCTCTCAGCTGGGAACTACCTGGAGCAGCAATTTCACGGTCAACCGAATCGGCCTTTGGCACACATGTTGGTCCTTGGTTTGACCGTCTTTTCCATAAATTTCCTCAACATCTATCGCTTTTTGCAATAATAATGCACAATTTTCGAAAACTGATTTTTCCGCGTTTGACCTTGATTTGACAGTCAACAAATTGGTGAAATATAACTTTAGGTACCTACCTTACATTGTAGGTAATTTAATTGGCTACAACATAAAATAACTAATTTTCCGACAGATTGTCTAGATTTTCATGGGCAGTGAAAAAAGTGAAAAAATACGTAATTTTAAAATTTATTTGAAATTTGCCAACTTAGCGTCACTTCTTTCCGGTTACTTTTTTGATATTATTCTACATGCCCTTCCCCGTCATAAAGTGCAATAAAATATCTACTAATATTTTTTTACGTTCAAACTCTAATTCGATTGGAGTATATCGTCTAAAAATATACTGCTTTACAAAATACATATACTGATAGTTGTGTCACTAATTGTAAGTTGGACGTTAAAAAAATGATACCGTCATTTTTTGACATTTTAAAAGCAATTAAAACGAATTTTAAATTTAAAAAATGGGAAAATATTTGAGGAAAAATGATTCAGACAAAATATAGCAGAAACTTATTAAGTATTTACGGTCTAGCCTGTACTGCACAGATATTTTTTGGAAGCGCCAGATGGGGTTGGGACTACTATTCATTCCATGTTTGCTCTCTATTGGACGTTTTGCAGGAACGCTGACAATAAGGCTCAAGCTAAAGAAATAAGCAAATTACAAACATTGTCTACACATTTATCGAGAACAGAAATAGATGAAGACATGATCTGAACTTTGTAGCAAAATATTAGTTTTTTTCTCTATTAATTTGGATACTTTGCTACTTGCGGAAGAAACAAATAAACCCTTGTGGCAAAAGGATCGGTCATGAAACCGGTTTGGTTAAACAAAAATAATAATTCTCTGTAAATTCTTTTCAACTCGAGGGGTTGTTTGATTAATTTTTTACTTAACCAAATAAACGGAACAATAATTTAAATCACAAACAGCAAATTTTAGGAATTTCCAAAACAAAGTGGGAGAACTGATACTTCTTATACGTATAACATGTTATGAGCGGCATCTTTTCTGGATTCCCTCGAGTCGGCACCATAACCTTCCGTAGTATAATTTTCAACTTTGCAGGTAGTTTGAAAAACTACCGACGATTCAGAGAATTGGGTATCGTAGTACGTAGGCCCATACAATAAGTGATGCTTTTTAACAAAATTCATTAATTCTTCCTCGTGGTCGAGAGGAGGTATTGAGGTTTCCTCTTGAATAGATGTAGATGGTGGGATCAAAATATCCAAAGCCACTCTAGACGCTTCTTCTTTAGCGCTCAATCTCGGCGTTCCATAGACGATGGCTTCTCCAGAGCATGCCTTCACTTGGCATCTGTAAAACAGTCTAAGAATTCCTTCAAGGCATTGGAGAAAGTAAAATGGTGAACGTGCACCTCTCTCCTGGGTGAGATGTAGTAAAACTATATTGGGTGAATCGTTAGACATTACGACGCATTTAAATCAACAATTACAAGAAAACTCTCAGCGACGAAGCGAACAATCGAGAATTGAACCGACTCGAACGCGAAACGCTTTTTTGTATTTACTTGTCAAGATAAAAAGATCAGTGGCATTAAAACTGGAGATGTGTTGCGATTTCACTGTCTGCAACTCTGGCGCTATTCCGCCGTTGTCACTGG
The DNA here is from genome assembly GCF_000390285.2 of Anoplophora glabripennis. Classification (NCBI taxonomy): domain Eukaryota; kingdom Metazoa; phylum Arthropoda; class Insecta; order Coleoptera; family Cerambycidae; genus Anoplophora; species Anoplophora glabripennis. The sequence continues at coordinate 370,654 of NW_019417113.1, forward strand.
AGCTGACTGTTTCGCCGCACAGTGGTACGAAAAAAAAGCTGGCCAACAGTGAAAAAAAATCTATGTAGGACTTTATTTTTTCGCAGTTGTTTACCCTTATTATTGTAGAGATAAAGTACACAATTATAAGGAACACATTTTCTGTATTCATCTGCATGGCTCACTTCGAAAGTAAGCTACGTGCGACAGAGTTGTAAGCCGGTAATAATTAAATTGAAAAAATTAAATGAAAATTAATTAAAATTCTGGAAAACCATTTGCAAAAAGTATATAATTCTGCACAATTCTGCAGTCTGCTTTCAATAATCTTATAATATGTTATTATTTTAAAATCACTTTTAACTTGGTGCGCCTAGCTGCGGCTGCATCGCTGACACGTGATTGAATAAAAGAGTATTTACGCCATTTTCAGTATATGTAACATTAAATTTTGATATATTTAAGGTATGTTTTTGTTTTTGAGATTATTCACTATCTTATGAAAAATGTAATTTAAATAATTAATTTAATAAATAAACAGAATACTAAACAAAATGAAAAAACTTGATTGACCGATGTAACTTGTGGCGTGCACATTTTAATGCGCAGTACACCTGTAAAATATTTCAACGTAAATATTTTAAATATGAGTTTGTAATATAAAATATTGTGAATATGAATTTTTTTATTTTTTTCTTCTGGATTTTTTTTGGTAAACAACTATGGATATAAAGTCCCTAGATAGAATTTTCTTTTTACTTTTGGCCAGCTTTTCGAGGTTTGGTACTACTGTGCGGCGAAACAGTCAGCTTCAGTGACAACCGCCGCGGAATATCGCCAGAGTTGCAGACAGCAAAATCGCAACACATCTCTAGTTTTAATGTCACTGATCTTTTTATCTTGACAACTAAATGCAAAATACCGTTTCGCGTTCGAGTCAGTTCAATTCTCGACTGTTCGCTTTGTCGCTGAGAGGTTTCTTGTAATAGTTGATTTAAATGCGTCGTAATGTCTAACGATTCACCCAATTTAGTTTTACTACAACTCACCCAGGAGAGAGGTGCACGTTCACCATTTTACTTTCTCCAATGCCTTGAAGGAATTCTTAGACTGTTTTACAGATGCCGAGTGAAGGCATGCTCTGGCGAAGCCATCATCTATGGAACGTCGAGATTTCGCGCTAAAGAAGAAGCGTCTAGAGTGGCTTTGGATATTTTGATCCCACCATCTACATCTATTCAAGAGGAAACCTCAATACCTCCTCTCGACCACGAGGAAGAATTAATGAATTTTGTTAAAAAGCATCACTTATTGTATAGGCCTACGTACTGCGATACCCAATTCCCTGAATCGTCGTTAGTTTTTCAAACTGCCTGTAAAGTTGAAAATTATACTACGGAATGTTATGGTGCCGACACGAGGGAATCCAAAAAAGATGCCGCTCGTAATATGTTATACGTGTAAGAGGTATCAGTTTTCCCACTTTGTTTTGGAAATGCCTAAAATTTGCTGTTTGTGATATAAATTATTGTTCCGTTTATTTGGTTATGTAAAAAATTAATCAAACAACCCCTCGAGCTTAAAAGAATTGGCCGAGAATTATTATTTTTACTTAACCAAACTGGTTTCATAGAAGTAACACTTGACCGATCCTTTTGACTCAAGGGTTTATTTTTTTTTTTCCGGAAGTGGCAAAATATCCAAATTAATAGAGAAAAAATTAACTCATACTTTGCTACAAAGATCAGATAATGTCTTCATGTTTTTCTGTTCTTAATAAATATTGAGATAATGTTTGTAATTTGTTTATTTCTTTAGCTTGAGCCTTATTGGCAGCTTTCCTGCAAAACGTCTAAGTAGAGAGCAAAAATGGAGTAGAAGTCCCAACCCCAAGTGGCGCTTCCAAAGGATATCTGTCCAGTATAGGCTAGACCGTAAGTACCTAACAAGTTTCTGCTNATAAAATACATTTTTTATTATGAATTCTTAATAAATTAAAATTTTCATAAAATTAAAGTTACCTTTTAAAACGTTTTCCGTCTACTTTTCTTTACCAAAATGGCTCGGTTTGAAAGTAGAATGAATCCTAGAAATATTGCATCCTAGGAATATTGCTCAAACAGATTTCTAAACAACTAAAAACTTTCATAATATTGGATAATTATTTGAACATTTTTCATAACCACTGTATATTAAACTGATTGCCGAATAAATAAAAAATGTGTTTCACAAACATTTTATGTAACATAATTTTTTAATTGTCACTGTAAACTATTACTATATACTAGTTGGCTATACTTTACGAATACACTGTATATAAAAATGTAACAGGTTACAATTAAATGAACTACGGAAATATTTCTGTTGAAAAAGTTTAATTAAAAACTAGACAGACGTTAACAATTAGATATGTAATACATATATCAAAATATAGAAAATTTAATATACTCACTTTGTTTGATACCATAAGTAACTGTTGAGATGTAATATTTTCATTATCACTGTTTATTATATTAGTTAACTACACATTCGAAAACACTACATTAAAGTTAAAATTTCTTGTTTCTATATATAGTTTTTTCACCTAATTTTTAAGAACAAATGTACATATTGCTTTATAAGTATGCAAAGGTCAACTGGTCCGCAAAAAGCGGATCGAGTTTTCAGATCAACAACGTAAGGTCGATCGCAGTAAACGAGAATACGATGAGTCAAGATTATCAGCTATCGCGCGAAATGAAATGCACTCTATACAGGGTGAGCCAAAATGAAGACGAGTTAGTGAAGAATTCTATTTCAGCTAATCCAAACAAAAATCTATTTCTGAGATCTTCTCCAAACTCGAGAAGTCCCCTCTTGCTCGCGGCTAGGAATGGCGAAGGCGTGCCGACACACCTGAACCCTATACAGAGTGGGCCAAATAATGAAGACGAGTTAGGGATAATCCTATTCGGCTAACTCAAACCACAAACCCATTTTTCCCCAAAATCCAACAAAAAACCCTCTTCCAGGAAATCTACTAGAACATCCATTTTCATCCCTAATTTATGCATTGAGCCAGAACGCACTTAGTTTATCTACTACCTTCTTATGACATTTTTGAATACTACGCCGTTATTTATTAACCAAATGTTTACGTCAAATACGGTAACAAAAAAATATTTTGGCATGTAGGAACTAAAGATAAAAAACTAAGAAAACATTTCTTTCTTAATCTACGTTTAACATTTCAACTTTTTTTTACCTTTCGATCTTTTTAGATATCAGTTTCAGAGTTAAAGGTTTCATCATCCTCGCTGTTATCGGAAAATATATCGTGCTGATCGTCATCTAAGTCGCAAGCTGAACACACATAAAATGGATCGTTGCTTTCTGAATTGCAAATTCCGCAAATCCACTTTTTACATTACACGCATTCAATCCAGTCACCCCTTCAACGGCAAATGGCACATTTATAGTTTAAATCGTTTTTACTTCTCAAACTTGCTTTTGTTATGTTAACAGGACGCGATTCAGGTTTCTTGGTTTTGTTTGTAACCACTTTTGATGGTATTCCCGATGACCCTGAAGTGCTTTAAGAGAAACAAGGTAATTCTTTGTTGCTGTTTATTGCGCGGGATTGAGATTCTGCTACATTTTGGATTTCCTCACCGGGGATTGAAACAGTCATCTGCTTTCCAGCTGCAAACTCCTTTTGGTATTCTCTTGTTCCCCCTCATTTCTTTGAAAAACTCCACCAACATTGAATCGAGGGGAAGTGTTCTTTGGTTCTTTGGTTTATTTGTTTTTTCCGGAAGTGGCAAAATATCCAAATTAATAGAGAAAAAATTTATTCATACTTTGCTACAAAGTTCAGATAATGTCTTCATGTTTTTCTGTTCTTAATAAATATTGAGATAATGTTTGTAATTTGTTTATTTCTTTAGCTTGAGCCTTATTGGCAGCTTTCCTGCAAAACGTCTAAGTAGAGAGCAAAAATGGAGTAGAAGTCCCAACCCCAAGTGGCGCTTCCAAAGGATATCTGTCCAGTATAGGCTAGACCGTAAGTACCTAATAAGTTTCTGCTATTTTTAGTCTGAATCACTTTCCCCCAAATCTTTTCCCATTTTTTAAATTTAAGATTCGTTTTAATTGCTTTTAAATTGTCAAAAACTGACGGTATCATTTTCTTAACGTCCAACTTACAATTTGTGACACGCAACTATCAGTATATGTATTTTGTAAAGCAGTATATTTTTAGACGATATACTCCAATCGAATTAGAGTTTGAACGTAAAAAATATTAGTAGACATTTTATTGCACTTTATGACGGGGAAGGGTATGTAGAATAATAATATCAAAAAAGTAACCGGAAAGAAGTGACGCTAAGTTGGCATATTGCAAATAAGTCTTAAAATTACGTGTATTTTCATTTTTTTTAACTGCCCATTAAAATCTAGACGATCTGTCAGAAAATCATAAGTCATTTTATATTGTAGCCAATTAAATTACCTACAATTTAAAGTACCAAAAGTTATAGTTTACCAATTTGTTAACTGTCAAATAAAGGTCAAACGCGGAAAAATCAGTTTTCGAAAATTGTGCATTATTATTGTAAAAAGCCATGGATGTTGAGGAAATTTATGGAAAAGACGGTCAATCCAATGGCCAGCATGTGTGCCAAAGGCCGATTCGGTTGACCGTGAAATTGCTGCTCCAGGTAGTTCCCAGCTGAGAGCCCTATCGGCGACGTATGCCACCGCACCGACAGCAGTGCTGTCCGTGTTGAGGGGGTGTGTGCCGTTGGCGATCAGGACGTGGGCCATGTATGAATGTGAGACTGTACGGAGGGGAGGTATTGAAAGAGTTGCTCCAGATATTTGTTAATTTCGTTCGTTTTTTGGTAACTAATTGTTTAATTACTAAACGTTAATTTTAGAAGTTAATATCGCTGATATAGGTTGTACCTACTTGATCCAAAGAGACGTATCTAAAAAGAAAAATTTCAAAAAGTTGAAATTATGTAGCACTTTACAACTAACAAAGTGGACGTGCAAAACAGCGTTATAAACAAATTCTCCTAGGGTCAGGCAAAAATTGCTCGGGAATTCGCTTTTTTTGCATTAAATACAGCTTATTTTACGGTAATTAAAAAAAAAGAGGAATCACTTACGCCTTTTTGTTCCCAAGTTAACTTATTATATATCGTTAATTGTTAATTAACTATTGTTAATGTACATGTATCGGACCGGGATTTATTTTCAAATAGTGAAAAAATGTCAGGTTTCAAATGCCTTTCCGATTAAATTTCAACGATAAGAGATCTACATTTTTCGAAAAAATCGAAAAAAATAAGTCAAATTTTCGGTAGATTTTTTGCATATTTCCAATTATTTTGCAATACGCGCACAATTTGCACAGGAAAACACAACTAGCAACACAGATTTAATAATTATGATAAATCCTAAAAAGGCCCATTGTTATCTGGGCACACGGGGCAACAAAATGTTGCAGTTCTAATTTTCTTTCTCCCCTGTGGCCTTGGTAAAAGCGAATGCAAGTGGACCAGCTCAGGTAATTTCAAAGTTTTACCCGTTCTTTTTTTGACCCACAAGGTCTTCGATAATTGCTAACCGGAAATTGTGAAAGCTGATTTTTCTGCCGGAGTACCGCTGGTATACCAAGCATTCAAAACAAGAATACGTAAAATATTGAACCCAATTTTCTTGTACCATCTTATCGTTTTCCTGTCGCATACATTGTAAGAGCATCTGATCTTTACGATCTACCCTCGACATGTTTTTATTATACTGAATAATAGCTTTAGGATTTATTTTTTCCGCGCCTCGCTTTGTCGTCGTTTTCTTAAGGGTCACGTTATGTTCAATACTCGTGAATAAAACTTCTCTCTTGTCACGCTATTTTCCCATCGTAATACCGTTAGCCTCGTCACATTTCTCTAGACACAATTTCTCCTTTTTGCAATTTTGCTTGGACCACCTCTTGGTAATTATTTTTACGATTGCCCCTAAGCGTCCCTGTGCAATAGGTTTTTCGTTGTAACATCTTCCCCAAGGCATAATTATTATAAAAATTGTCCATATATAAACTATGGCTTCTGTCCAGTTGTTCAGGCATTAACTGCAGAACAACAGTTGAAGCATGTCCCTTAGAACTTGTCATATCTTTTGACCCAGAATACACAAAGTGCTTCAGTGTGAGGCCATCAGGCTCTACCAAAACGTACGTTTTTATTCCGTATTTGTGACGATTTCCTGGACGGAATACTAAATGATCTCTCCAGGGTACCATGGACTCGTTAAGGTTGGAAAGTGAACCTATAAAATATCATTTTCGTGTTTACTTTAATTTTACATAGAAAATAATTTTACCTGCAACATATTATTATTGAAACAATTTAATATGTCTTATTTTGTCGGAGACATATTAGAATCAATAGAAAACGATTGCGGCCCATATTTTCAGAGATAGGTCAAATTATAAAAGCTGTGTTTCTTCTAGAAGTCCTGCATCCGGTGAATTATTATTGTTTCTGTATGCAAAAAAGCCCCAAGAACACAGGCAGTTCTTCCTTGGTTAGTAGCGTCCACTGGGTAATATGCATCATCATTTAGATCTGGAATTTCATCTCGATATATTCTATAGATCTTCCTCGGTTCTGGAGTTCTGGAGTTGTGGGGAGGATAGCTTTTGAAGCTACAGCACTTAGGCCCTATTGGGTCCCTTGTACTTCCTCCTATTAGGAGATCAATCCACCTGAGCCGCTAACCAACCTAATACAGAGAAAAAGGTGGTGACGTTGCTCAGGGCTCTCCAATATAGGCCATAGAAGGCCAGCGCTCTCCCAACATGGACTCTCTTGTTGACGAGACGGCAGTGCATTCACATAACACATGTAATACCGTCTCGTCTTCCTGTTCACAGTCTCTACAAAGAGGTGTTTCACATTTCCCCATATTGTAAAGGTGTTTCCTTAGCCAATAGTGTCCAGTTTGAATACCTGTTACCAGGCGAAGATTTGACCTAGACATGGTCAGGTATTTTTTTATCTGTTAGGTATTTTTTTATCTGCTAGGATATACTAAGAGCTCCTTAGCGAAATGACAGTTAATCGTTTCATTCCATCGTTCTATAAATTCTTTGTGGATGTTTTCCTTAATAATTCCAGCAAGTGCTGCAGGCAATTTCTTCAGCGGCTATGGTTGTGCCTGCAAACTCTGTACAACGGTAGCATGCTTATCCATTGCCCACTGATATCGGATGTGCAAGGATCTAGAGGATATGCGACATCCTGCATCCTCCTTCCTTTTTTATCCGTCTGTGAAGACGTTAATTACATCTCCACGGGCGGTCTCCTTCTGTCTCTTTGTGAGTACGGTGTAGGGTTTGTCAAACGCAAACCGGAGAGAAATACTGTCAGTGTCTGCCTGCAGAAGGAGCGTCTTCCTGACGACTCCATTCCATAGGCTACTTCTAATTTCTCCACATCCTACATCCGGTTTTAAACTAACGTTCTTGAGGGGAAGCATAGTTGTCAAAGCCATTTCTCTTAGATAAATATCCAGAGGTGGCAGACAAAGCATTACCATTCATTCTCCATTGCTATGGAGATTTTCCTCGGTATTCAACTATCGATTTCTTTTCCAAGAGTACTAACAGTTTAGACACTTTCGCCGTTTGAAGTTTAATATCAGTTTTTCTGTAGTAATTAATATAATTTGTGCAACGGTTGCAATATGTTTCCGCAAACATATATAATTTTGACGAAACCTGCTTCAGCGATGACCCCGGTCGGATAAGGATCGTCACAAAGAGATGTTAAAACACCCTGAAAGCGTCCTAGATTCCTCAAAAACAGCCTTCTCAGTTATGACGGCTGGAAACGCAATTGGTGAATTATTACCACCATATATTCGTTACAAAGCAGAAAATTTATGGATGTCATGGACTGAAAACGGACCCAGAGGTTGCCGTTACAATAGGTCAAAAAGTGGGTGGTTTTGTTAGTTTCTTTTTCCAGTGGAAAGTAAAAATATATATATGACTAGACCGGCCAAAGAGAGAAAGTAGTGATAATAATTTAGATAATTTAGACTTAATTTTGAATTTGGATTGTGTTTATAATAGATTGTTGGGCGCCATCCGCGTTCGCGGAACCTGGATAATTTCTCCTGTACCGTCCGTTCATACAAGTACTTTACTTTTCCTTGCTAGCTCAGCGTTTATTCAAGAAAGAATGTTTGGTTGCAATTGTAGGGCGACTTAAATTACGTGTTGTAATAACTGGGGTAATAGTAAAAGTAGAAAAAAAACAGAAACCTCGGCCCTGGCTCTGGCTGGTTCGTAGAAGAAATCACTCACTCACCTCTTGGCAGGCTCACGACGGCAGCATACGTCGACACACCTTGCTTGAAGGATTGGGCTGATGAATACACGTAAGTATGGGTCTTTCCAGCAGTAACTCGGTCTTTTACTTTATAGGGGTCCACCAAGACGGAGGCTCTTGGCGCGACGAAGAGTGTAACGAATATTAACAATAAAAAGTGACTTTGACACGGTTGGGTTTTTGATTCATCTCTTTGACAGTTCCCTTCGTTGCAACTACGATTTTTTTAGGCACTCTCGGAGCGCCGTGCTATTAACAGTTTGACTTGTGTGTGTTTGAAGATTGGTTCACTTCCCTTCTTCTTCCAATCCTCTCAAAGAATGAAGGTAAAAAGATTATTATTGGGGACAATTTGTCATCACACTTATCCCTAAAGGTGATCCAGGTATGTCAAAAAAATAACATCAGTTTTGTGTTGTTACCGCCGAATAGCCCATTTATTACAACCACTAGATGTCGCTTTTTTCCGACCATTAAAAGGGGCATGGAGAGAGACTTTAAATGACTGGAAAAAGAGAAATAGGGATGTCGTCCCTAAAGAGACATATTTCCGAGTTTACTTAAGAAGACTTAAAAAAAATTGAAAACAGCCGCAAAAAATCTTATAAGTGGATTTGCAGCTACAAGCATATATCCTTTCTGCCCTGAAAAAGTTTTGCCGAAAGTCCCAGATTCTCAATCTGTCTCTAATTCAGAAGATGACGCAAGCGAACATTGGACTAATTCCTTCGTAGATATGTTAAAAGACTGTATAATGGGATCGAAACAGAAGCAAAGAAAACGAAGGTTAAAGTTGGCTGTGAAACCTGGGAAAAGTGTTGGAGGGCCAGAGGGAGAAGTTTTAAGCAACGAAGATTCTGAATCTGAAAACGATACTGAGAGTGAAGAAGGAAGTGAAAAGGACAAAGAAAATGAAGTCACCGAGATCGTAGAAGAGGTGGAAATAGAAGATGAAGAAATTCAACATGTCCAGGATATCTGTGAAAATGATTTTATATTGACAAAAATCGTCGTGGGCAAGAACAAACATTTAAAATCAAAGTTTTAGAATGCACAACTACCTCTCAACATACAAATGTAAAAATTAAAGCTGATTTTATGAGGCCTATAGATACAAAAAATGATACATTTACTTATCCTGTAGTAAGAGATGTCACTACAGTTGATATGGAGCAAATTATAGAAAAACTAGAGAATCCTAAAGAACTAAGAAGGGGACGCTTTAAATTTAATAGATCTCTTTTATTACTGCCTTAATATTTAAAACTTTACTGTACTTGTGTGAAACTAATGTGATTTAGGATAAACCCTTAATTTTTTTTATAGAAGAACATATTTATTTTTTTATATTTACATATTTACACAAACACAGAGTTACGTTGTCTTCACATGGTTGAATATTTTAACATATAAACAACTGTTTTTTTCTATGTACCTACATCCTAAGTTATAATTTATTTTTTAAAAACTTAATTATTGTCCTATCTTACTCTTTGGATACGTTAACTTAAAAATATATGGCGTTTAAACCGTTGTCTCAACTCGCCCCGAAATGCGGGGCGAGTTGGGTTGGGACAACATAAATCCAAAAAAATATACATTTCAGCATCATCAGTTGTAAAATTTCATGATGCCTATGGATCAATTGCAATGTACAAAAAGAAAAGGAATCATACAAAGTATTATTAACGAAAATACTGATGTGTTTATCTCAAAATTGTCCAATGTCACCCCGGTTTACAGTAAGGATTTCTTGGTGCCACCAATTTCTTTGATTTTAAGAGTATTTCTGTGTGACTTTTCAAGCTTTACGTAAAAATTACCGGTACGGCTCTACCTTTCTTTCCAAGAATAACAAATCGTATTATATTTTAAACTAAAACCTTTTCCATTGTTGTTAGTGACTGATAAATATCTTGCATACCAGGTACCATCCTGCTGAACACATAAATTTAATCTTTCTTTCAAGGATCGTCTTACTCTTGATAACATTTCTGGAGTTATACTTCTACATGATTCTCTTATTCTATTTTTCATATCATCAAGAGTTGTTGGTGGATTGGCATATACCTGCCCCTTAATATAACCCCACAGGAAAAAGTCTAGAGGGGTTAAATCGCAAGACCTTGCAGGCCAGTGAATGAAACCCCCACGCCCTATCCATCGTTCTGGATAATTGTCATTTAAGTATATTCTGACATCATGATGATAATGAGCGGGCGCTCCATCGTGTTGTATAAATATATTTCCTCGTTCAACAATATCAATATCTTGAAGAAGATTAGGCAAATCATCTCTCAAAAAACGTAAATACCTAGGACCATTTAGGTGTTCATTAAAAAAATAAGGTCATACAATTCTTGTATTTAAGATACCACACCAAACATTTAACGACCAATTATTTTGGTACCTTACTTCCCGTAGCCAAAATTGATTTTCCGTTGAGTAATAGTGCATATTGTGCCGATTAACTAAGCCGTTACTTTTAAAAGTTGCTTCGTCCGAAAACAATATTCTTGTTAAAAAGTTTGGCTCAGCTTCAATTTGTCTATTCATAATAGTACAGAAATTTACTCGCTGTTCAAAATCATTTCCGTGCAATTCTTGATGTAGTTCTATGTGATAAGGGTGGTACTTATATTTCCTCGTTATTCGGTTTACAGTAGATTGTGACATTTCAGATATGTTAGCCACTTGACGACTACTAACATGAGGATCTTCTTCAACTTGAAGTAAAACTTCCAATTCCTTATTCTCATTTGACGCATTTCTATTAACTACTTCCCGTTTTTTGTAATTAACATTACCACTTTCATTAAATCTTACCATTAACTCTTCAAAAGACTTTTTCGAAGGCAAGCGTCTATCAGGATATTCCATTTTATACATTCTTTGAGCAAGAAGACAATTTCTTTCGGCTGCACCTAATGCATACACCATATCTATAAGTTCATTTCTTGTAAAATTCATTTTGAATTTCAATAATACTGATTTAATGTTCAAAATCTCAATAACAATGCACTGACAAGTCTAATGTAACAATTTTGATTATTTTGTTTATAATTGTCATTTTTTCATGGCTTTTGTGACAATGTAACACAATTAGAAAATCACGAAAAATGCTCCACTACATTGTTAAGCGAATATCTCCAGAAGTATTGAGTATAGGTATAGGACATGGTTAACAAAAGTTGTTAGTTTTTAAAAGATCTAAAGGAATATTGAAAAATATACAGGGTGTTCCATTTAAAAAAATTAAGATTTTTTAGTTTAAACTTCTTCAAATCTGTCATTATTTTACGAACACCCTGTAGGTGCTAATCAAAATTTGAATCCATGACGTTCTCAAGCCACCTTTACAGTAACACGGTACCAAAAATCTTGTTTTAATTCTTAAAAATAACGAGGATAGCTACTGTTAAATACAGGTACAAAAATGCAATATTTTTTATTTAGTTCCAATTATTTCAGAATCTATTAAATTTAGATATAGGAAACTTTATATCAAAATGTTTCAAATTAAACGTAGAATCTAAAAATGTTGTAAAATACAGGGTGTTCCATTTAAAAAAATGTAAGTTTGGTCTGCCACAAATTTTTGGAGCACCCTGTATATTTTAAAATATTTTTAAAATGTGTCCTGTTAGCGTACTTATCACCCTGTAGAAATAGTTTTTTGATAAACTTTAGCAATTCGGAGCAAATCTGCTTTAACCAATCGTTGACTCACCCTGTACAATATTATGTTAATTGATTTTGATTTTAATGTTTTTAATTGTTGTATTTATTTGTTAATTTTTAAATTTGAATTTGAATTTGTTTTTTTTTAATAAGAGTAGAGCTGACTCAACTTCAGGGTCTGGTTTCCTGTAATTTTATTTTGTTTGATTTGCTTAAAGCAATTTAAAATGAAATATGTTTTAAAATTTCAGTATGAGTATAGGTATTACAATTTTTGTTGATCGTAACTTTATAATTGACAAAATTTTATCCTTAGGCTAAATAAAACAATTACATAAAATTCCTCCTCTTAATGTCAAGATTTGATAACGTGCAAATTTTGGTTTTACGTTATAAGCATATACGATTAAATTTTAAATTTATGTCTTTAATATTCCAGTTTAGAGCTCTTTCAGACGAGGATACTGTATCCGAGATATAGTATGCGAGATACAGAATCGCGGTTTAAAATTATAACGGCTGCTGTATGGGATACCGCTGAGTTGCCCTGCTTGAATCAGTTGTCAGTTGCAGTGCAGTACGTATGGACGTGGAAGAATGCATAATGATGTGGTATTTAATCAGAAAAAATGAAAGGAGAAGGACTATGTGGGTTCATCCAATTGTGGAAATAAGAGAAGCCAAGGGAGCTTTCACCTTAATCTATGCAGATCTAGAGCAAGACCCATCATCAAAGTTTTTCAATTATTTTCGAATGTCCATTCAATCGTTTGAAGAGCTGCATGCTAATTTAGAATGTAAATTAGTAAAAAAAGACACTGCCATGCGTAAAAGCATTACACCAAGAGAACGATTGGCAATAACCTTAAGGTAAGAAAAAATACTTATTTATTCTAAGTTTTCTTGATTAGGTAGGTATTTATTTTGGTTATATTATGTAAGAATAATTTATATTCTATTGATATCAGATTAGTGACTGTCATCGGGATATTGGGTTAGTAAATCTAAAATAGATAATAAAGAAAAAATACTAAACTTATGTATTTTAAGTTTTCTTTAATAGGTATTTATTTTGGTTATATTATTATGTAACAATAATTTATATTCTATTGACATCAGATTTTAGACTGTCATCGGGATATTGGGTTAGTAAATCTAAAATAGATAATAAAGAAAAAATACTAAACTTATGTATTTTAAGTTTTCTTTAATTGGTATTTATTTTGGTTATATTATTATGTAACAATAATTTATATTCCATTGACACCAATTATTAGTGACTGTCATCGGGATATTGGGTTAGTAAATCTATTAAAGAGCCGTCAGTTGAAGCAAATGAGTATTGCGAATGAGGAGAGCACACATTACTCAGAGGACTTGGACTGGCATCGGGTGGTGCATGTGTTTTAAAATGATGAGGACTCGGTTGTAATATTTATGAATATTGTGATGTACTGGCAGAATGCATTTGTGGATTAGTGAAAGAAGTTGAATGATGTGCAGGATTGTGAGTGATATATGAACTAAAGCCAGGTTGAGTGGGTAACATTGCTGTTTTTATTGATTGGATTATTGCTAATTTAACATCCATCCTTTTTTCGATGGGCACTCTTTTCAAATCTCCAAGCAGGGAAAGAAGAAAGTGTCTGTCTTCGTCTTGGTCCAACTTTTTCTCATTTAGCTCTCGTCGATTAATGCTTTCCTTCAATAGTTCCGCAATTTGGGCGTCAGAATCTTTTTTTGAAGAAAGCCTTATTTTCTTGCGCAACGGTTCAGATGATGTAGTAGCAATAGCATCGTCTTCTTCCAATGATGGATCTGGCGGCTGTTGCGTTTCCTCATTAAAATTGGAAGTTGTTCTGAAAAAATACCAACATATTAAGTTTATTAATTTTTGTCCTACAAAATTGATTTTTCATACTCTTTATGCGAAGCGCATCTCATCAAAAATGACAACTTTTCAAAAAACACATAGGTCTTCCAAGTTACAGCAGATCCACTTTTTAATGTTTTCCTTTTCACCAGTTCACGCGCAAAAGAGTTTCTCAGATTCTTCCATTTTTTCTGTACATCTATTCCTAAAAAAAAACTAGAATAAGCATATATTATTCAATTTTTATTTTCAGGTATCTCGCGACTGGTTGCTCAATTACTGATCTACATTATACTATACCTACAGAGTTGGAATATCAACTGCAAGTGAATACAAAAAACATGTCAACAAATTTGGGCAGTCATGAAAGAATAGTATATACCAATTCCCACAAGAGAAAAATGGCTAGATCTTTATACTATAATTATAAACATTATTTTTCAGTACAACTTCTGGCTATGTGTGACTCCAATTACTGTTTCACATATGTAGATGTTGGGGATTATGGGAAAAACAGTGATTCCATTTTCCATCATCCATTTTCAAAAATTCAGATTTTTATAACAAATTAAGCAATGACAAGCTAGCCACCCCAGATCCAGATTTTTTGCCAGGTAGAAACGACATCAAAATTCCATATGTTATAATTGGTGATGAAGCATTTGGACTATCTTTTCATGTAATGCGCCCATACGGCGGACAAATTTTGTCACTAACAAAAAGGATACATAATTATAGATTGGTGATGAAGCATTTGGACTATCTTTTCATGTAATGCGCCCATACGGCGGACAAATTTTGTCACTAACAAAAAGGATACATAATTATAGATTATCCCGGGCAAGGAGATACATTGAATGCACTTTTGGGATTTTATCCAACAAATGGAGAATATTCCACAGACCACTCAATGTGTCAATAGAATTTGCAGAGGATATAGTAAAAGCTTGCACTGTACTCCACAATTTCGTACGTGTACGGGACGGATACAGACATGAAGATACCTTGTCCTACGAAGGACTCTATGACAATGTTAATGGGATGATATCGAACAGTGCAAGGTCAGCTAATGCTATTCGAGACTATTTTGCTGATTATTTCATGACTACGAATGTTTTGCCGTGGCAAAATTTTTATGCTTGACATGTATGTAAGAAATCTGTAATTACATTAATATAATAAATACTTACCATATTCATTCTGCTGCACTGATGTCAGTTCATCATAGTTTGGATGCATATCTTTACTGACTTCCACCCAGCACTGCTGTTTTTTATTTCTATTAGAAAAATCTTTGTGGGAAGTGTCCCATAGACATGAATTTGGCTCAATTAAGCTTATAAACTTTTCATTGTCGAAAACCGTGTGCTCCATGTCGATTCTTGTTTACGACTGCCACCACCCGCCTATGATGTACCGCGTATACTCTTAAAAAAGTATGCGTGTCTGAACAGGCACATATAGCGTAATGTAAAATCTGTATCTCAGATACGCATTCAGTCGCCGGCGGCTGGAGATTTGGAATTAAGAAATTGTGAATCCGGATACTGTATCCGCCGGCGCCGCTGAGGCACGTGTGAACAGCTCCATACGAGCGCATGCATTTGCTGTATGCGAGATACGCGTATCTCGCATACAGTATCCCCGTGTGAAAGAGCTCTTAATGTTTGTAATTGCAATTTGGCCAAATTTTAATGTGTATACAACTCACAATGCGCTGTGCCGTTATAGTGGTTTCTTCCTCAACTCTGGAAATGCGATAGGTCCATTTGTTGATAGAGGTCGTAGATAATTCCGCGTTGACGTCCAAAAACTCGTTCTGACTGCAATCCACTATGATGTTACCAGCCGACACTGCACTACACTTTTTGATTTTTCCACTTTATTTCACTACCTTTTAACTAGTTCAAATTATAGTGTCGAACTTTATGTTTATTACTACTGATGATTATAAACTTTTCGGGATTTTAACCATTTATGGACGTTGTGTGGTTATGACGTATGATACGTTTCACGTTTCAGATGGCTGGATAGGTAATTTTCACAACTTTATTGATTATTATTGATATTCAATTGTTATTTTAGGTGCTAAACTGACCATGTTACTGCTTTGAAGATTTATGAGAGACTAAAGCCTGTATCAGACAATGCAATTTTGTTGCGGCGACAAAATTGCGGGGATTTTGTTGTGGGAGTAAAATTGCATGCTTATTATTACACAATGGGACAGAATTGCTGCATTTTATTTAGTTTGTAGAAGTGTTACCAACTGCGCATTATAAACTACCTACTACTTTTAATTTAAGATTCAAACAAAACATTGTTATGGATGAAACTTCTAAAATAAATTGCTGTATAGCTTTAATAGCGGCTTCAACAGTGTTACTAACAACAGCCATAATATCAAGACGATGGTGGGTTCGACCGTGGATTTTAAAACGCTCTCAAGGCTGTTTAAACCTGGTTAATGAAGAATTTCAAGTATGCAAAGTTTTGGGTAGTTTTAAAAATTATCTTAGAATGGATAAACCGACATATGAAAAACTTTTAAGTTTAGTAAAAAATGATATCCAAGTTCAAAGCACACATATGAGAGAATCTTTGAGTGCTTCTGATAGATTAACAATAACTTTAAGATTTTTAGCCACAGGAGAATCATATCAAAGTTTACATTACACATTTAGAGTTGGTCAGTCTACTATATCTGAATTTATTCCTGTAGTGACTAAAGCTATTTATAATAATTTAAAGAAGGATTACTTAAAGGTGAGTGAAAACAAAATATCAATAAATCACTATTACTGTGACTGTTTCTTTAGGTCCCTAATACTGCAGCTCAGTGGCTAAACATATCCCAAGAATTTTATGAAAAATGGAATCTTCCAAATGTCTTAGGTGCTATGGACGGGAAGCACATAATATTTCGAGCCCCACGTAGTGCTGGATCTGCATATTATAATTATAAGCAACAACACAGTATTGTGTTGTTGGCAGTGGTGGATGCAGACTATAAATTTTTATATGTTGATTGTGGAACAAATGACAGAATATCAGATGGTGGAGTATTCCAAAGAAGTACATTATCTGCTGCTATATCCAACAATAGATTAAACTTCCCAGCTGAACGCCCGTTACCAGGAAGAACAATGAATGTGCCATTTGTTTTAGTAGCCGATGCAGCATTTCCTTTATCTAGAAACATTTTAAAACCATTTCCATTTCGCAATATGACATGGCCACAGAGGCTATTAAATTATAGATTGAGTCGCTGTCGTAGAGTAGTTGAAAATGCCTTTGGCATAATAAGTAATAAATGGAGAGTTTTATTAACTGTTATGAATTTGTCACCTGCAAAAGTTGAACTAATTACACTGACTTGTTGTGTTCTTCATAATTTTTTAAGAGTAAACTGTCCATTGCCCTGCGAGGGGGAAGATAATGCTGGAATAGATCGACGTTTTACTTTTCGTTATGGTTTAAGCCAACAGGGTGGAAATAGGCCAATGAGGCATGCCATCGATTTTAGCCAAGAGTTTATGAATTATGTAGTGAACGAAGGCCAAGTACCATGGCAAAATGACTTAACGTAGCTTGTTATAAATTAATTTTGAATAGAAATTTTATTTATGAAGTTTGTTGTATGTTACTGATCCCCACTTGCCCCTCGTACCTGTTATAATTTGAAAAAATGATTGCTTTAAAATACCCAGTTAATTATAATAAAATTCTAGTTTGTACAACTATTACTTGGAGAAGTGTTTCTTTTGACTAGTCGTAGATTATAATTACCACGAGTGTTGTATATGTTTGTTGCAGAACATAGGAGCTTGTTTTTGACTATGATAAGCAGTGTTAGTAACATTAAAACGATAGTACTAATCTTGGAAAGTCCTGAGAATCAACCTACATTACTATGGCTTATTATAAATACCTATCATTAGTAATAAAAAATGAAGTCAGCCATATTAACCTAAGATATAAAAGTTATTCTTGCTTTATTTCATAGATATTTATTTGAATTTACATTTACAAATCATGTAATCATAAAACTTTAATTCGAATCATTGTCTTGGGCATCTATTACTAAATTAAATATGTGTCTTTTTGTTTCCCGTAAAATATGAGGGTTTTTAATTTTGCCTAATTCTGTAGATGCTAATACTTCTGATGCATGTTCTATTATAGACATAGCTTTCGTTTGTAATGTACAGCGACGTTTTCTTCGCACTGCTGTCGATGGCCGTGATGTTGATGGGGTAGCTGACGAATCAATTTCATACTGAAAATTATCCAGATCTTCTACGAAGCCATCAAATACTATGTCACTGTTTTCTTGGTCTTTTTGAGGGTCATCTTCAGTAATCTCTGTATTTTCATCTAAATTGGATGTCGACTCCCTTACCGGGGCAGAGCCCTTCAAAAAAGATAATAACTGATAACTCCATAATTTAGGTAGATATATGTCATCTGTACCACTTCCACTTGTATAACTTGCTTTAAGTTTTGCGAGTTCCTAAAATAAATAGCCATATTAAAAAAAAGGGAACAGTGAAACTATTGATTTACCTTAAAATATTGAGATCTCAAGCCATGGATTTTTCTATTTACTTCTTCCTCTGTGACATTTTCTATTAACTTGCTTTCTTCTAATGCATTTTTTATCAATTTAATAGTTGCTACCCTCTTCGTTTTATTTTTATAATCAGCGTGAGTAGTTTTATATAAATAAGGATGACTTTCATAGAGTTCAATCAACCATTTTGTTGCTTCGCGAGACCAGTCTATTTTTGGCAGAGTTGCCAATGGTTCCCGGATGAAATACCCGTTACAGGATTCGTCATTACCCACAAATACCCACAATACAATTTTCTACAGAGCGGCACATATAAAATAAATAATCGATCTTTATTAGATTTCAAACAAGAATTACAATTAAACAAAGGATCTATACGATTTTTTTATTCGTTTTAAAATGCCATGCTTAATTGAAATGGCAAGTTATTAACTCCAGTAATCCACATAATTTAAGTTCAGCCCTTTTGGTAGATTCTTTAATGCGTTTTGTCATAAGGTCACTTATTTTGATATTCGATTTGATTTAACATTATTTTTGTTTCTCTGAAGACTGATGTCATTAATTGACCATAAAAATGATCTGTATCGACGTAATCTTTAAAAAAACATAAAAATAATGTTAACTGCGCTACTCATAGCACCCGCGCTAGCCTAAGGGCCACCTTAGCAAAGCGCATCCCAGGCTGCATAGACGCACTATCCTACCCAACCATAAACATGACACTACCCCCGGGGTTTACACAGACGAGCCGGCGAAGCAAGAAGAGCGCCAGAAGAAAGGGCCCTAGCCGGCGGGGCCCACAGGACAAAAGGAGGTCCCACAAAGCGCCTACACCGGCCGCATTTCCGGTCGGGGTAGACGACGGATGGGGCCCACCTACGAAGGCTGTCCAGGCCTACACGAGATGAGGCAAGATAAAAAGGGATAATCCCCCTCGATCCCAAATCATTGAGGCCAATTTCTAGCCATGGAATAATGGCGCGTACTCATAGCATAGCAGAAGGTCACAAGGAACAAGAAGGCACATATTAATTAATGAGACGGACGGACTGACGATGACGGCTGTCCTGGATGCTTTCGTTTTGGCAAAAATAGTACCCAATATCAACTAAAATCAGTTCAGAATAACTCTAAGCTTCTATTAGCTGCTGTTAGCTACTATTTTTGCCAAATCGAAAGGCCATCTGAGGGTCTTTCGATTTGGCAAAAATAGTAGCTATTAGTAGCTAATAGCAACTTAGAGTTACTCTGAACTGACATTAGTTGCTAATAGGTACTATTTTTACCAAAACGAAAGCCCCCCTGTGTTACTACGAGAGTATTATATCTATCCTCTATTATCTTCGCGTAGAGTAGGCTAGCCACCTACAACGTAATATAAAGTTACTTCCCTAATAAAATAAATATTCCCCACAAAATCTCCAGGAAAAACAATTCCCCACAAAAAAACCCACACTCAATGAAATTCCCCACGTTTTGGGGAATTACCCACAGATTGGCAACCCTGATTTTTGGGGCCATTATTCAATCCAAAAAACTTAATGACGACAGAAATAAAGACGCTAATAAAATTTTTTAAAACGTAGAACGTAAAAGTCCGCAACCACAAAACATAACCAAATAAATGTAAATCACACTTGTATTCATTTTTCCACAGGTCTACCAACTTTAAAATACAGGTTGGTAATAAACAAATCTTCATAAAAGTAACTAGAATCCCTGCAATTTTGTTGCACGGAATAGAGCAACCAAATCCCTGCAACAAAATTGCATTATCTGATATAGGCTTAACTACTTTGAGCTCGATTTTTGTTTTTATTAAAGTGAAAACAAAAGAAATGTTACTATGGAAATGTTAAACGAAACTTTTGAGAATTTTTATTTTCAAAATACCGACTTTCTACATTGTCTTTAATATTTTCTTTTTTCACTTTACTAACAATTCTTTACTGATTTTTGAAACCAACGATTGAAAAATTTTAGGTTCATCGATTTATCGAGAACTTTTAAAGTTTATTAAAGTTTACACACAAATTCGACCTTGGGTTGGAATCTCAATACAGTTTTTGATGTTAGAAAGGTATTTTACACTGCACAAGCTATTTTGCAGTTCTACAACACTTTTAAAACTAGAACTTTACAAATTCTTACGATAATATAGATATGTCATTTTGAAACACTCATGAAACTCTTTAGAATGGTTCAGGTTTAATTCCACTCATAAATATTGACTCTAGGTATGCCATATTTTAATTTTATACAGAATTTACTGCATGTTACTCCTTTATATGAGAAATTCCTTTACCATCCGTCGATAACTTATCAAAATTCTGAAATTTTTCCAAATTTGCTTATTAATTGATATCTGACGTTATTAAAAGGTTCTTTATTATTCTTTTTAACTTTTTTATAATGCATGAGTGCATTTTATCACTATTTAATGTATAAATTTAGTTTTGATCATAATTTTGACAGTTGAGACGTTTCATAGAACGATTTTAAAACTTTTACTACTACAAAATTATTTTACATACAAAAATATCCTTCATTTTAATCATTATTGTGATCCACACCCCTTTTATGTCTATATTACAATTAGATATTTCTATTTATTTCAAAAATTTTATATGTTGGTCCTTTTTTTATGCGTTTAAAGTTTTCTGTGAACAAATCATAACAATATGTATATAACAAAATCTTAAAGTATAGTCGGGTATCAGTCAAAGCAGTCATGTAGTTTCTCCTGAAGAAGGAATACTTTATTCCGAAAACTCGAGTAATAAAAAAGAGTATACATTCAGGTTAGCTTTGACTGCATACCCTGGTATACTTTAAGATTTTGTTCTTTAACTTAGACAGTCGTCTAACATTTTCGCGATATATGTTTGGGAAAAAACAATAAAGGTTGAAAACTCTTTATTTCTGCTCAAGCTTTCGGGAAAATCGTCTCTTCTTCAGTAGTTGAAATCAACTTTTTATATCTATTTCTGTCTAAACACTTCTCAATTTTCCATTTTACTAATTGGTAATTGTGGCGTGACCGTTCAGTACAAATTCAGTTAAACGACGTTAAGTTGATTCAATGAATGCGTGCTGAACTAGATAAGTTGTGTAAAAAGCAATCAGATCTGTGCTTTTGTCTTGAAATAGGTACAGCCAAGGATATTGAAGGATGATCTTCTTCCTTCATTTGAAGAAATCGAAGAATTTGAGGATTACATAGAAAAATTAGAACAGGTACTCATCGATAAACAGCGCTGCGAACTGGAACAACTGTGGGATAAATGCCATTGCAGCCAGTTTACAAAAACGGAATATAACTCCCTCCGAGCAGATACCGAGGACTTGTCAGAACATTCTGAAGTTGAAATTACCAAGTGAGGTGCTTACAAAAACAGCCATTGTCCAAATTTTACTTCTGTGGGAAATTAAAAAAAGGGTTCTATCATTGTTACATTTGTTACGTTATAAAAAAAAAACAAACTAACTTTAGCTTTATTTAAAATACCACGAATAGTCGGGGTGGACAAATTCTTTAATATTTATACTTTAACCTTCAATAAGTAGCAAAAAGTAAGAGTGGCTGATTTATCTTTGAGGGTGACAAGCGTGCTGTAGACTGAACTTTATTTTAGGGGTTGGCCGCTAGCTTGTAGACAGTGGAGATGGCCGCAGGTAAAATGAAAGAAATTCAAAAGAGGGCGCCACCCGTTTTCAACCCCGGATGGTGAGTGCTACAGGTGGTAAAGTCCATTCTACTGGTCTTCGATGATACAAAACGGGAAAAGGCTTTAAAAAAAACGCGAAAAACAAATTACTAACATGGGTTTATTCAAACTCAACTGCACCAGTTGCTCGGCGTAACTGAACGCCCTACCGCACTGGTTGGAATCGAACGTATCCTACAGCAATATTGACAGTAATATAACCAAGTACGGTCATCTTATGGCTATGAAATTTTCAAAAACAAAATAAGCGGTAGATGTGCAAATACAAATAAATAACTAAACAAGCAACTAAATAGACCCACCCATCAGCGCTAACGATTGGTTAAGTTTTAAGGCCGGTTTCATAATAAGACCGTTAAAGTCACTTTAACTATGGGACACTTTAAAATAAAGTTGCCTTTAAATCTGCTTGGGTTTGATATTCATTATGTTGTGGCAGAACTGGAGAGGTTGATTTTGCTTATTCTTTTCTTAGTCCATGCACTATCCAACCCGAAAAAGGTGGGCAATTTCGAGATTATGAGCATTTATAGGTTAAATTGTATTAACGTTTGTGTTTGTATGCTTATAAAAGCTCATATTTTTGTGCGTGCTTTCTGAAGAGTTTTTTTGTATCTTGTGGAATGTTGTCGAGTTATTTTTCTTGTCAATATGAAAAGATCCAGATCTACCAATTTTTCAAAAGAGGATAATGTTATATTTTCGCCTATCTTTCTAATCAATATTATAATTATATTAGGAACAAGCTTGGGAGCAAATTCTATTGAATTTTAATTCGAAGACATGTAAACGAAGAGAATTGGATCAAATTAAATCTAAGTATGACAATTTAATAACTAAAGCTAGAAAACAAGTGAGTATGTGTAGAGGAAGCTCATATGGTACAGTAGGAGGGCCAGGTTATGTAGAAAATTTAGATGATCCTGTTCTAAAAATTATTTTAGAAATAATTAATATTAAAACGGTGGTTGGGCATACAGCTATATTTGATTCCGATAATTGCGTAAGGAAAAAGCTATTTCTTGTTTCTTGTTTACATAAAAATAGATTTCTTTTAGAATGTGGTTAGTCTCGATCAACCTGAAAGTGATAATCTTGGAAACAATGTTTCTCTCGATTTTATAGATGTATCACATTCGGACAGCAGTAGACATTTAGAAATGAACATAAATATTGTTCTTCAGGGAGCGATGGAAACAAGTACATTGATATGTTTACATGAGAAATGTAATAAAAAAGAAAACATGTAATTATTGTTTCAGCTTCAGATATAGAAAAAGTTCATTATTCTTATAAAGCAATTCTATTTTTAGGAATTACACACTCAAGATTGTGAAGAGATTGCTGATGTAATGGCCGCATCTCAACAATCTCAGCTCGTAAGTAATCAACTGCCTTTTTAACGTTAATAGGAATTGGTGAATTGGTAAGTATTTTATTTATTTCCATATTTTTTTTAAGAAACTTTATGCGATTAGAAAGGAAAATATTAAGAGATCAGAATAATTCCTTTCAAATATCTGAGACAAATTTTATAAATTTATTCAGAATAAATAAAGAAATGGCTCTTCCTATAATCGAGGTTTTAGAAGAACATTACCCGGAGTCATCTGCAAATAATGCTATACCTTTTCATTTAAAAATATATAGTAACATTACCATTACTTTTACTAGTTTGTGAATTAAGATTAATTTTAGGTACTAGTCACACTACACTTCTTGGGTAGTGGTTCATATCAAACACCAGTGGGAAGCGTAGCTCAAATATGTGCAAGTCAGCCTACTGTTAGCCGAGCAATAAATGACATAGGTATGCATAACAAGACATTTAATGTCAAATTGGATCAATTTCCCTGTTACGGCAGAAGGGCACTATTAAACTTGGCTAGAGCTGATAATGATCACCCCCCGTTTGTTTACATTAATAGAAAAGGACGACATTCTATAAATGTTATGCTTGTACGATTGTGAACGATTCACAAGTAACCAATCAACTTTTAAATATTTCAATTACAGATATGTGACTCGAATATGAAAAGCGGTTAATGCTCCTTGCCCTGGGTCTGTACATGATGCAGCAGTCTTGCAGCTTTCAGATGTAAGAGCACATCTTATGGCACAATATAATCGAGGTGCAAGGAACACTTATTTACTAGGTAATTATTACTTTTGTTGTATTACCTATTTACTTCATAACATACCTGTTTTATAAATAATGTTGATAGGAGATAGCGGATACCCATTAGAACCATGGTTGCTTACTCCTTTCGCAAACCCTACTAATCATAATGAAGAACGTTTCAATGAACTTCATAAGAGAAGTAGGAATATAATTGAATGGGTTAATGCAAATTGAAAGCAATATTTCGGTCGAGGCATAGAGTTTTAAATTATCATCCTGCAAAATCTGCATATATTATTTATGCAAGCAGTGTTTTATATAATATAGCTTTATGGGCTGGATTAAATGAAGATGTTTATGAAGATGATGAAGAAATTGATAATGCTATTATTAATTTTCCCGCCGATAACAATGGAAATTTTTTAGTACAAGGAAGAGCAGAAAGGCAAAATTATATTCTAGCTAATTTTTAAAAATCTACATGTAACTTTTGTTTATTAGAATAAATAATATATTTGTAATGTAATGTTTATTTATAATAAAAATATGGTAACTATTTCATACACACTATTAACATTAGTGATACTGAAGTACAAGAACCTTTGCTGGCCAATGCCATCATGGAATCTCACGCACACATAGTTTAAAACAGTGAACAAATATCAACTGTTATTCAGAATATACCAACAAGATATGTTAAATAAATAAAGTAACCTATAACATCAAATTAAATTTGAAATCTGGATTCAAAAATTTAAATTTTTCTATTTCAAATCGTAATCTTTCTTTTTCCAGATTATATTTCTGGTCTAATAAAATGTGCTGGGTATTTGAACTAGCATTACAGCTATCTACCAATTCTTTTGCAACTGTTGTGATTCTACTTAGTGGACTGTATTTTTGTTTTATTTAAAAATGCTTTACAAGGGTTTTCTTAGAGTAACAACAAATGCATGTCTCGCTCTCAGTCTGTTAGCACACACTGGCGCTTTTATGCCCTTTCCGCCTGCACCTCATGCCACGCTGCCAAGTCTAAACATACCGGCCCCGTTGAAATTACTGACATTTCGAAAGAAAATAAACCAAAACACTACTTTCGAACCAGGTGTGTCCATTTTAGAAAACAGCAAAATATTAGTCCGTAGGCAAAATACATACGCGAACAACAGCGCGTTTTACGATACCAGCTTCAGTTTTTACCGATATCACTCTACACCATCCGGTCCTGGAAACAGCTGGACAATTCTTCCTAACTTCCAACGTTGTGGGGGCAGATTATCCTCCTTTAATAGGACTAAAGTTCCAACTACAATCTCGTTTTGGAAATTAAATTTCCATCTAGTACGGGCCTGCAACGTCTGCAGATACTCTTGGGACCAACGTCTCCAAAAATGTTGTATTATCTGCTACATATGTTGAAATCGGGATAAACAGTTGACTGGTTGATCAATTAAACATTCTGATGGTAGTGACGTTAAAGCTTGCCCAATTATAAAATGTCCAGGAGTAAGAGCCTCCAGGTCAGAAGGGTCATTTGATAAAGGTACAAGAGGACGTGAGTTTAGGATTGCCTCTATTTGGGTCAATAAGGTATGAAACTCTTCGTACGTAAAATGTAAATTACTCGTTACTCTTTTAAGGTGATGTTTGGCTGATTTCACAGCAGCCTTCGAAATGCCACCGAAGTGGGGAGAACGAGCTGGGATAAAATGTCATTTGATTTGATTATTATTTAGATAATCCTGAAACACCTTATCATCCTTTAATTTTAAAATATTACTTAGTTCCCTTTCTGCACCTACATAGTTGGTAGCATTATCGGAATAAACGTGTTTACAGATTCCGCGTCTTGATATAAAGCGCTTAAAGGCAATCAGAAAATTGTTAGTAGATAAGTCACCCACCGGTTCTAGATGAACAGCCTTACTAGCTAAGCAGATGAATATGCAGAAATAAGTTTTTATTAACTTCCTGTTCCTCAGTCTACCATCTTTCACGAGGCAAGGCCCTGCAAAATCGGTTCCTACTGTTTGGAAAACGCGAGATTCAATTACACGGAAATGAGGTAGGTCACTCATTTGTGGGTACATGGTAAGAGGTTTAGCCCTAAAACATATCATACATTTTCTTATAACGCTTCGAACTGCCTGCTTACCGTTTAACGGCCAAAAACGTTTGCGGATATTGTATAAGGTAAGTTGTGGCCCTCCATGTAAAGTTTGAAGATGTTCGTGTTTAATTAGTAATTTTGTCAAGTTATGTTTCGCAGGTAAGACTATAGGGTATTTCTGATTGAAATTTAAACTAGAATGGGTAAGTCTACCACCAACTCTGATAATATCTTCAGAATCCAGAAAAGGATTGAGTGAAACAAATTTACTCTTACGACTTACGCATTCACCCTTTTTTAAGGATTGAAATTCTAAGGAAAATTCTTCATTTTGTGCTAGTTTTACTAACCTTGACGTGGCTCTATTTAATTCACCTATAGATAATTTGACAGAATCATAGTTTTTAGATTTATCTCGTAATCGGTCGATAAAACGCAAAGAGTAAGCCATGCGAAACCTAATTAAGGTTGAAAATAAACAGTCTTGTATGGAAGGTCCAATCATAAGAATATCGTTTAATGACAAATTATTTAACGTTTTAGCGGAGGCATCGAAGACCACTCGCAATTTCGTAGTTAAGCTGTCGGTTTTTAAGACACTATGATGAGGCAAATAATATTCATCACTCTGTGAATCATTTTCATTTATTTCTTTCATGTGATTTAGATTAGTATATTCACTCATAAATTGTTTATATTGAGAATAAAGAGGTTCATTTTTTTGTAGTTTACGTTCAACTGAGTAGAAGCGTTTAATTGCTTGCTCCTTGGAGTCACCTAGCTAATCGTTTTCGCGAAATGGCAAGCTGACAGTAAAGCTCCCTGTATCGTCACGAAAATAATTATTTACAAAATGCGTTTCACAGGCTTGTTCTTCCTCTGTATACTTGGTGTTATGAGAAAAGGAATTTTCGACGTGCCAGAACCTTTCTGGTCCAGTGTATGTGTACCTATTTGTTCAGAAATATGCTTCCATATTTTTTCATTTCTAATGCTTGACGAGTTAAATAACTGTATGTTTTGATTGTACAAGTCTATTAACTTTAAAATATTCTGTTTGGTCCAGTTTGTCCTTTCCCCTTCACAAGTAGATAGTATTGCCACAAAACTTGTGCTTTCCTCTGTACTTGTTAAATCAGTATCTTCTGGTTCTNTTGTTTATTTAAAATATTAGGTGGCCACTCTTTTTCTTCGCGGGTAAGGTAAGAGGGACCAGACCAACAAAAAGAGTTATCCAGTAAGTCAGCTGAAGAACAGCCTCTACTAATTATATCAGCAGGGTTTTGTGCTGATGGAACGTGTCTCCATTGACTTTTGTTTGTTAATTGTTGAATTTCCGACACCCTATTGCAAACAAAAGTTTTCCATGTACTGGGATGAGCTGAAATCCAAGACAACACAATACTCGAGTCCGACCAGTAAAATATTTCTTGAATATTTAGATTTAATGCTGTAATTGTATCGCGAGCCAATTTGGCTAATAATAAAGGACCGCAAAGCTCTAGTTTTGGTAGTGTTAGCGATTTTACGGGAGCTACTCTAGATTTCGCGCTTATCATCAGGACTATAATTTCACCCGAACTATTCATTGACCTTAAATATGAAACAGCACCGTACGCCTTTTCAGACGAATCACAGTAACCGTGGAATTGTACATAGGACGCATCTTTGATGGTAATTTGTCGCGGAATTTTTAGGTTATTTAATAAAGGTAACAGACTAAAATAATTATGCCAAGAAATATTATTTCGCTTGGTAAGGGATCATCCCAACCGATGTTGTTTTTCCACAATATTTGAAGCATACATTTAGTCGTTATTGTCACACACGATATCAAACCTAGCGGATCATATACACGAGCAACAATTGACAGTATAGTTCGCTTAGACCACACGATATTTGGATTCTGCACTAAGTTATTATCTAATGAAAAATAAAACTGGTCATGATTTGAATTCCAGGATATTCCAAGTGTTTTAATTTTTTCATCATCCGTGATTATATAATTTACGTCATTTAAATGTATGTTAGAGTCTTGAAAAACCTGTGGTTTATTTGAAATCCATTTGCGTAATATAAATCCCGCACCAGATAAAACATGTTCTAAATCATTTTTTAATAAGCTAGCATCCTTTACAGTATCAGCCCCAGTTAAAAGGTCGTCCATATAAAAGTTGTTTATTATTATATTATAAATGTGGATACTTTTATTATCAATTGCGACTTGCTGTAAGCAACGCGTGGCAAGAAATGATGCAGGCGCAGTGCCATAAGTGACTGTCTGTAATTCATAGTGTTTCAATGTATCGGTTACATTTTCCCGCCAAACAATTCGTTGATATTTTCTATCCTTTTTGTTCACCAAAATTTGGCGGTACATTTTTGCTACGTCTGCAATTATCACTATGTTGTGCTTGCGAAACCTAATTAAGGTTGAAAATAAACAGTCTTGTATGGAAGGTCCAATCATAAGAATATCGTTTAATGACAAATTATTTGACGTTTTAGCGGAGGCATCGAAGACCACTCGCAATTTCGTAGTTAAGCTGTCGGTTTTTAAGACACTATGATGAGGCAAATAATATTCATCACTCTGTGAATCATTTTCATTTATTTCTTTCATGTGATTTAGATTAGTATATTCACTCATAAATTGTTTATATTGAGAATAAAGAGGTTCATTTTTTTGTAGTTTACGTTCAACTGAGTAGAAGCGTTTAATTGCTTGCTCCTTGGAGTCACCTAGCTAATCGTTTTCGCGAAATGGCAAGCTGACAGTAAAGCTCCCTGTATCGTCACGAAAATAATTATTTACAAAATGCGTTTCACAGGCTTGTTCTTCCTCTGTATACTTGGTGTTATGAGAAAAGGAATTTTCGACGTGCCAGAACCTTTCTGGTCCAGTGTATGTGTACCTATTTGTTCAGAAATATGCTTCCATATTTTTTCATTTCTAATGCTTGACGAGTTAAATAACTGTATGTTTTGATTGTACAAGTCTATTAACTTTAAAATATTCTGTTTGGTCCAGTTTGTCCTTTCCCCTTCACAAGTAGATAGCATTGCCACAGAACTTGTGCTTTCCTCTGTACTTGTTAAATCAGTATCTTCTGGTTCTATATTTAAACCAAATATAGAACTTGCACTTTGAAAGTTTATATAACTTAAAATTCCATCTAAAAAAACATAACAGGCTATTTTAATTTGAAGATCTTAGAAACACATGTAAAACTGTAGGTAACTAAAGTGCACAAAAGCCATACTCAAATTATAATACTACTTAATTTTATTCTATAATTAATAACATCCCTTACAATTACACAATACCTATACATCATTTTAGTTTTTAGTTAACTACAAATTTTTTACCTTCAATCCCCTGAATTAACAAATCGCCCTTCTCGTTACTTATTATTTCACCGGTTTCAGTGGTACATAATCGATGTGTCTCAATATTCACAGAATTCATTTTTGCAAAAACCTAGATATACATATAATGATTTTAGTCACAAAATTTTAAATTACATCATAAATTTAAAAAAAAGCTATAACACTTACCTACTTACTTTACATTTTTTTATACTGCCCGTTGTCTTCTATGCTTTTCATTATAACTAGTGATTACTAGAAATATGACGTCGGGATTTTTAATCTAATATAGTTTTTACAACCGTTATGTGGCACGGGTGCACCTTAAAAAACATGATTTTTTAATTCATTTACAGCTTAAAGAACAGATAATTTTTCTACCTACCTTATATTTTAAGTTAGGGTTTGACGTTTGATAGCGGCTAGCGGCGTCAAAAAACATCAACGGTAATTTCAAACTATTGTGCAGTGCGCAAGTCGGGTAAACTTTTACCTCCTCTGCAAGGTGGGTAAAAAGTTGTTAGTCGGACTACGTCCAAAAACAAATTGGAACGATTAGAAGACGTTACCTCGGACAAATTATACGATTTTTGGAACGGTTTAGGATAAAAAGTTGCACATCCGACGCTTTTTGGAACACAGCCCTGGAGAGTATACTAATAGAAGGTATAACCTACAAATTACAAATACAATTTTCAATAAATAAAATATTTCTATCATTCAATATTATTTTACTACTGGTCACACACACTTCACAGCTTCTGTTCTTGCTTTCCTGGAGAAAAAACATATTCATAATTTAACTAAAATTGTTTCATCTTCTGTGTCTTTACTTAACAGAGGCCGGATCGTGATGTCACACTGGCGAGTGACGCNTGTAACAAGAAAAGAAGGAAGCGGCCGACCTAAAAAGCGGACTGAAGAATTAAAAGAAAATGTACAACAAATAATGGAAAATGCGCCAAGAACTTCTGTACGTGTTTTATCACAAATGGTGGGAGTATCAGTCGGTACCTGCCACACAGTGTTAAAAAAAGATTTGCGTTTGTTCTCCTTTAATTGTTTGTTATTGTTATCACGATTATTCTTTAAAATAAAGTTATATAGTCTTTAACGTTATTGAAACTGACAGCTGCTATACAGCTCGTTAAGAAATGAGGTTAAGTTGGTCGCTATAAGCTACTCCCTACGTCCAATGTGTCAGAGCCAACTTCGACCACGTTTTTATTTGAACGCTCGTTATTTTGCTCTTACATGGATAATTCCATTTTGTTCGTATTTTGTTGCTTTTAAAAATCCAGGAAAAGCTACAAAACATATAATAGAAATAACCGAGAATGTGAGGTTAAAACATCCACAATATATGACAGAGACAGATTTATTACTGTGAAATTAGGTACACTGTAATACATACAGCTGCGTAGGCAGAATATCAAATTATGTAAAATAAATACAGTCTGTAAACTGCCCATCTGCAGATGATAGTTTATACAGTTGTTACATACATTTTGGTGCTACAGAGCTCGTTCGCAGAATAGCGGCATAATAGGGTATGTGACAATTTTCTAATATAGGCAGGAATTGAAGAATTTGAACCTGTTACTATTAAATTAGTAATTATTTTTAATTTAGATCCTGTAGTTAATATTAAAAAAATAATAATAAAATTCCTAATCCCAAATCCTAATAAGTGGCGGCAAAACAGCGTGTGAAGGTCAAAGTCTGTCGTGACGTCAGCGTTCATATCGCAATTTAAACAAACTGCAGAATGTTGAGTTGGAGGTCGGAGTTATACTCTACTGTTGTATTATTAGATTTGTGTTGGTTTGTGAAAAAATTATGAGTATTATTTTACAGTAAGTTGTAAATAAAATGAATAAAAAGGATTATCATTGGTGTGTTGTACCTCTGTGCACAAGCACAAGTAAAAGTACTCCACATAAATTATTTATTAGTGTACCCAAAAAGGAAAATGCGAGAAAAAAATGGTTACAGCTAGCCAGACGAAACACTAAGGAGTTTTAGACATTTAAAATATCTTTTGTGAATAGATCATAATAGTCAACCCATGTGATATTAACATTTTTATTTGCCTCAAAATTGTGATCTGCTACACAAAAACAGCATCTTTTAAAACCACTTACAAACATTTGTATTTGTACTTGTGTATAATATTTTTTGCCAATTTCTCCATCTTTTATATAGTTATTTAAATTGTGTGCAGTCGTTGGACATTTTATTTCGACGAGATAGTCTTCAATTATGCCATCTGGGGAAGCTGCAATTATAGGGCATGGCATTGAAATATAGAGTCCACTAGGTCTAATTTTTATTTTTCATAATTTTTCTACTTTCTTCGATGCTCTCGATCCATTGCTGAATTTTGGTGGAAAATCTTCAGAAATACTCTCCCTGCTCCCTTTAAGGACCTTCTTGTGCCGGTGGTGCCCACAGCAAAGTTCCCGCATGCCGCGCCAGTCATAGTACCCCTGGATGGCCCGAAGTGTTTCGTCTCGCCCTGGGTGTGCGGCGAGCACGGCGTCGTGGTAGGCGGCTTCTACAACTTCTTCTTGCATTGTACCTGGTACGTACAATGCTCGGCGGTCGCCATATCTCCTCCAGATATAGCCTCGCTCGAAGATGTAAGCCTCGGCGATACGACGCTCTGTCTCCGTTTCGGGGCCATCGCGCTGTATGCGGTACAACCTAGCCCTGTCTGTACGACACTAGTCGTCTACGCCTTGTGCTCGCTGAACGCGCTCGAACAGCGGAATGTCTTCGGCGGGTATCCCTCCAGGGTTCGCAAGTTGTTGCGCTGGTTCCTCCTCTTGTCCTCCAGGCTCGTCCTCTACGTGCACCTGGACATCATCTTCGACGAGTTGGGGCTCCTCTTGCTCCAACGGCGGATTTTCCTCGACGTGGTTCACGACCGGGTACATCCTGTCGTCGGTCTCGGGTGGACATTCTTCACGCGCTTCCTCCTCGGGATTTCGTGATACAAAATCCGGTAGTTCATTGATGCGACCTGGTACGTGGACGATGCGAAACCGGTATCCTTGTAGCATTAAGGCCCACCGGGTTAATTTCGTTTTCTCGTCTTTATACCGGTCTAGCCAAAGAAGTGCTCTACTGTCCGTGGAGAGGGTGAACTCGCGGTCCTCCAGGTGTTGACGATATTTTCTAATACCGTAAATCACCGCAAGGGCCTCTTGCTCGTTCACGTGGTACCTCGACTCGGTTTTCGAGAACTTCGATGACGCGCAGGAAATTAATCTTCTTGTGCCGTCGTCGTTTTCCTGGAATAACACGGCGGCCATCCCTACGGCGCTGGCGTCGGTCTGGAGACAGGCAGGCCGGTTTTTGGCCTGTGCAAGGGCTCGTGGTGAACTAAAGCGAGCTTGAGTTCGTCAAAAGCCTCCTGCTCCCTAGCTGTCCAGCGGAAACGTCGATTTGTGTCTAACAGATTCGTCAAAGGAGCTGCCAGTAAGGCGAACCGCGGCACGTATTCACGTAACCATCTGGCAAGCCCGAGGAACTGTCGCAACTCCTTGACGTTTTTCGGCGGCGCGTGTTCTTGGACACGCGTAAGGTGCCGTTCTTGTGGCAGATTGTGGTTCTTGGTGACGATGTGACCTAGGTACTCTATATGCGTCGCGGCGAAACTGCACTTCTCAGGTGAGACGCACAGTCCGTGTTGGCGGAGTCGTTCGAACACCAGTCTGAGGTGTTCTACGTGCTCCTGCGGCGTCTTACTATAGACGATGATGTCGTCTAGGTACACCTTCACGAAACGGTGTAATTGGCCTCGCAGTACTTCCGTCATGAGCTTCTGAAAGGTACCTGGGGCTCCAGATAACCCGAAGGGCATGACGTTGAACTCGTAGCTGCCGCCGTCTGATGTTGTGAATGCCGTATATCGCTTAGACTCCTCGTGAACGGATACCTGCCAATAACCTGCCTTAAGGTCTAGGGTTGTGAAGTACTGTGCTTCACCTAGTTCCTTAAGCATGTCGTCTATTGGGGGTANTACGACGTGCCAGTCGAGCACGAAGCTATATTTCACGGGTGACCGATGGTCGTCTTTTTCTTGCTTGGGCCTAGTCGCTTCCTCGAGGGCGGCTTACTGTCGCGCCCTGTCGTTAGAACGCTGGCTCTGTCTTGTTGCTTCTAGGGCTTAGGGCAGACGCCGGCGTCAAACCCAGTGCAAAGCCTCTTGGTGAGTTGCTCCTGTTCTAGCTTCTGTGAGGGCTAAGAGACCGTAAATCCTTGCAGGCGCTCGGCAACGGTCAATTAGCTCCACTGGTGATTTATCCCTCGTTGAGGCACGCGATTGCCACGGCGGAAAATTTTATAGTCCGGAATAAAAATCACAGACTGAATTCTTTATTTTAATTCGCAATGAAAATTGCGAACGTCGAAGGTAGACTATTGTCAACGAATTCTTATTGTGAGTCAATTGCTGGTCGGTGCTCAGACAACTGACTCTTGGAATACCCTGTATAACGCGGTAAGCGAATGAAGTTAAATCTAAATTATCGCGATCTCAATGGCGAGTAATTTAGAAAATGCGAGAATTTAGGTCGTAGAAATTATGTAGCGCATGCGGCAAATTACATGCGAAAAACCTCACGGGGTTTAATTCAATGTAAAAGGCTTAAATGAATTAATTGCTCACGGCAAAATAGTTCAGTTCGAACTTGCGAGTTCGAAACTTTAGTAGAAAGCTAAATTACGATGCACAACCTCACGGGGCTGTGGTCAGCGCGGAATGAACATTGTTCCCTTTTTTCAGGGCCTTTTTATTTGCTTCGTTACGTAACTAAACCGTTATTTCTGCGCGGGAGCCAATCACGACGCGCAGAAATTGTAACGGTTTTTTTGTTTTGGTGGGAAGCGCCCGTCGTCCACGCTCCGATCCAGAAAATGCCGGAGCCCAACCTAAAACAGGCGGACGTGCACTGAACGGTGTCGTCACGAGGCTCCTCGACCCAACGTAAAACAGGCGGACGGGCGAAAGCGGTGTGACGTCACAGCCTCTGAAAATTCGCGTCCACGACACTACTTCACACCTTACTGCATTTTCTAAGTCTCTACCTCTTTTCATAGCACCAGTGTCCGGCAACTTTGCACCCATAAGTACAGCAACTAAAGAGCCTTCAGCAGTTTTACAGCGGCTAACTTCAAATGCTTTAGATGCAGTTATTCTACCATACCGTAACTCATACCATAGGCTAGTTTTATATTGGTTTCTTGTTTCTCTTTCAACTGCAGACCACATCGAAGAAGTGAATAAACTTGAAATATGGTGAATAAATTTATTACTATTAAAATCACATTGATTTATAAATTCTAAAATTAAATTGTGCAAAGAAAGCCTTCTTATATTATTTACTTGATAATCAGGCTCATGTTTTAATATTTGGCAATTTAATTTTCTATTTCTTGCTTCAGTTACAAAATCTTTTAAAACACATTCGTTAAAAGGTTCAATCAAGCTTTCTTTTGTTCTGCGGTTTTTTTGTTAACTCTTGTGTAGTTATGTACCTGGTAGAAGNCGTCGTCCTCTAGGTCCCTCAGTGGCTGCATTTCTTGTACGGGTTCCCCTTGAAGTGTGGGGCTCGTACCCATGTCCCTGAGTTCTTGAGTCTCATGTTCTCCGGCCTCCCTCGTCGAGACGGCTGGTCGTCGTTCTTCCATAACCTGGTGGAGCTCGTCTTCGTCGTATTCAGGTAGCTCCTGCCTGAAATACGCGTTTTCTTGGACAGTCGTGTTATTTACTGTCGTGGGGGCCCGGGTCGTGGCCGGGCCTGTGTCACGACCCCCGGGGCGTTTCCCTGGTAGTGACGGTCGTCGTTGTCGACGCGCTGTCGCGAGCTTAGACGTGGCGGTCCTGGAGGTGGCCTGGGGGCCTCCCTCGTAGGCTGGTTCGGTGGAGGGCGCCCTCGAGGTGGTGACCTCGGGCGTTCCTCCTGCTGCCTCTGTCGCCAGTCGTCGCGACGCGGTGGTGGTCCGTTATTATATTGTCGTTGCTGCTGTGGCGGCGGTCCCTCCTGGCGGAACTGTCGCTGCGGCGGTCCATTACCTTGGTCGCGGGGGTGTTGCCTTGGCGTGGGTGTGGGCACATCACGGTCTGAGTGCCGTGGCGGTCCCCGCGGAGGCTGTTGCTCTCGCGCAGGGGCGCGTGGTGCCGGCCTAGGTTCACCGGAAGCTTGAGGCGTTGGGTCTATCAGATCGCCCTCGATCTGCGACATTACGCGCATTAGCTCTTCGGTCGTGCCGAAGTGGCCTAATCGCGCGTATGTGCGGAGGTTGGATCTCATCTGTTCGATGACGATCTGCACCCTTGCCACCTCCGGCGTCGCAGGTGCCAACCGTTCGAACAGAGCGACTTTCCCGGTGATAAACGCCAGGACGCTCTCACTCTGGCCTTGTTCTTCCCCGTACAATTTCCGGGTGAGGTCGCAAAGCGTTGTCGCACCGTTGAACTCCTCGAACTTTCTAGCGAACGTCTCGTCGCCCACTGGTTGCCTCGCAAGCCAACGTTTGGCCGGCCCGTGCATAGTGCTACGCACCGCTCGCATCCGGTGCTCGGCCTCCACGTCGTGCTCCACGAAGTACCTCTCCAGTTTTCGCAGGTACGACTCGGGGTCTTCATCCTCACTGCCGTGAAATTCGAATTCCGACTTCTGGGGAAACTGCTGTCGCTGCAGGGCCTCTGTCCGCACGGTTAATGCTGTGGTGGCTAACAGCATCGCGCGAGTGGCCAGCCTCTGCTCGACATCAGCACTTATTTCGGGAACGCGTTCCTGGGTACGCGGTGTCGTTGACCTTCTGGGGGCGGCGACAGGTACCTCGCCGGGTCCTGTCACGTCCAGGGTCCTCCAGGTTAGAACTCCTTGTTCTATATCTTCGATTCTTGAGGTTTCGGGGGTCGATGTCCTTCCGGACATCCTCGCCGTCCAGCTACTCTCAAGCATATCCCACCATCTCGGATAGCTTGTAGCTGGCTCGTGCGTTGCCCCTATACGTTGGGCGCCATTTCTTCGATGCTCTCGATCCATTGCTGAATTTTGGTGGAAAATCTTCAGAAATACTCCCTGCTTCCTTTAAGGACCTCCCTGTGCCGGTGGTGCGCACAGCAAAGTCCCTAACGCGAAACGCGAGCGCGAATCTTCACCACCTCATCAGTTTCCGGAAACTGGCCGCACGTAAGCCCGGTTTACGACGTGCCAGTCGAGCACGAAGCTATATTTCACGGGTGACCGATGGTCGTCTACTTCTTGCTTGGGCCTAGTCGCTTCCTCGAGGGCGATTTACTGTCACGCCCTGTCGTTAGAACGCTGGCTCTGTCTTGGTGCTTCTAGGGCTTAGAGTTGACGCCGGCGTCGAACTCAGTGCAAAGCCTCTCGGTGTGTTGCTCCTGTTCTAGCTTCTGTGGGTGTCAAAAGACCGTAAATTCCTTGCAGAGCGCTCGGCAACGGTCAATCAACCCCACCGGTGATTTATCCCTCGTTGAGGCACGCGATTGCCACGGCGGTAA